>NC_069010.1:6442672-6444294 GCF_001194135.2 Octopus bimaculoides
GGATTCAGAAGAGGAGCTTTGGAGCAGCTCCTGCAGTTTATGAAGTTTTCTTTTTCACCTATACACATTTACATACACACACACAAGGGCATCCAGCTGTAGAAACTCTGCCAAATTTAGATTGGAGCCTGGTGTTGCCATCCGGTTTCACCAGTCCTCAGTCAAATCGTCCAACCCATGCTAGCATGGAAAGCGGACGTTAAACGATGATGATGATGATATATGATGGACTTCTTTCCAAATCCACTCATAAAGCCTTGGTCAGCCTGAGGCTATAGTAGGAGACACTATCCAAGGTGTCATGCAGTGGGACTTTGTGGCAGCTAAGGTAAGTGTCTTCTACTATAGCCCTGCGCTGATGAAACCCTTCTGCAAGCTGTACGGTGACGTCAATAAGGTAGGTAGCAGATTACAAAGAAAAGCACCCAGTCCACACTGCAAAGTGGTTGGCATTAGGAAGGGCATCCAGTTATTGAGACCAAACCGACGCAGATATTGGGAGCATGATGCAGTACTTGGACAAATCAGATTCTGCCAAACCATTTAATCCAGTGGTTCCCCAAATTTAGTGGCACTGCCCCTCTGAGAGCAGTGGAAAGATCCAGGGGGGATGCTGAAGAAAAGTGGGAGCAATAGTAGGGTGGCCAAAAGGAAGGGATGGATGTAAAAGCAACAAAATAATAGGTTAATTACCTTTTTGTTTTTACCTTTTACTTGTCTCAATCATTAGACTGTGGCCATGCAGGGGCACTACCTTAAAGGACTTTCACTAAAATATATCGAACCCTGTACTTACTTTTTTAAAGCCTGGTACTTATTCTATCAGTCTCTTTTGTCAAACCACTAAGTTATGGGGACATAAACACACCTGCACTGGTTGTCAAGCACTGGTAGGGGACAAACACATACATGTACATATACATACACACACGATGGGCTTCTTTCAGTTTCTGTCTTCCAAATCTACTCACAAGGCTTTAGTTGGCCTGAGGCTATAGAAGAAGACACTTGCCTGAGGTGTCATGCAGTGAGACTGAACCCGAAACCATGTGGTTGGGAAGCAAGCATTTTACCACACAGCCATGCCTGTTAAGTTTTATTTGTGAAATACAAATTTTTTTGAATTTGACTAAATCCTTCAAGGTGGTGCTCCAGTAGGGCCACAGTCCAATGCCTGAAACAAGTAAAATACATCCTATGTCGGAATGAATGAAACCTTGGGGGTCAAATAACAATTGTGAAACCAAGAGATAACTTACCAAGTACTTCCTGATTTATCTCTATCCCCGAAGGCACTGAATGACCCGTCTTTGTGCTGGTACCTTAATTCATTTTGGTAACCTTCAAATAAAAATAAACGCAAATGAACAATTGTATGTCACAATAAGGAGCTTACTTTGCAACCCCATCTTACTGGGTTCAATCCCACTGTATGCTAGAAGGCAACACTTCCCTCTCTACCCACACTTTCGTTTTCGAGTGAAACTTGAAAGACTTGATGAGGGCTGGGCCAAAGAAGAAAGTGTCTGACTTTAGCCCTTTGAACTGAGTCCATCACTTTCACTACAGCCACCATACATAATGGCGAAGATGACAATAATAATAATCCTTTCTGTCATAGG
>NC_069010.1:6444874-6445872 GCF_001194135.2 Octopus bimaculoides
TATCATCATCATCATCATCATCATCGTTTAACGTCCGCTTTCCATGCTAGCATGGGTTGGACGATTTGACTGAGGACTGGTGAAACCAGATGGCTACACCAGGCTCCAATCTAAATTTGGCAGAGTTTCTACAGCTGGATGCCCTTCCTAACAGCAACCACTCCGAGAGTGTAGTGGGTGCTTTTACGTTTCACTGGTACTTAATTTATCGACCCTGAAAGGATGTAGGCACAATACATAATCCAACCATGACCACCACTACCACATACAAAGAAACAAAGCTGTAAACCTTAAACTTACCTGCGATGGTATTTTTCTCAAGTTTCTGTTTCGTCGATGCACTGAGTCGTGCTCGGGCTTCCAGGTACAAGAAGACAAGCACGTTGGGATAGAGCGATAGCATGGTCTGTTCGCCGCAGCCTGTGGGGAACCTGATCAATCTTTCGAGTCCACTTAATACTGGTCCCATGATGTCACCTACAAAAGAAAAGAACGTATTTGGGTTAAAGACAGGGAGAGAGGGAAAGAGAGAGAGAGACAGACAGAAAGCAAGAGGGAAGGAGAATTGGAAAGTAAAGGAAGAGAGAAAAAAACATAGGAGGGGAAAAAAGAGGTAGAAGGAAGAGATAGGGTGGGAAGGAAAGAAAGGAGAGAGAGGTTAGGAGGGAAATAGAGGAGAGAGGGCAAGAAAGGAATCTTGTTCAAAACGGGGCCACCAGTTTTCATTTATGTTTTATGTAGTGTTTTTGGTACCGAAAGACTTTCAAACTTCGTATACTTATCTATTTTGTGTTATAGAACAGAAAAAAAATTTTGTATTCGAATTTATTTCCTGTAAAAAATTGTCTTATTTCGATAATTTCAACCAATCACTGACAAGTATTCAGCTGTTTACAGTTACTCCTTTGGCAGTTTAAGCGGTGTAAAGCGTATTTAATCTCCATTACTTCTGACATTTTGCAGAGGCAACACACGTGTGTTCGTTTTCCCTAACCCTA
>NC_069010.1:6446479-6447368 GCF_001194135.2 Octopus bimaculoides
ATCTGTTAGGTAGCAGACAGCAGGGACCCCTAACCCTAACCCTAACCCTAACGCTTTCTCTCTCTATTTCTTTCACACTCTCTTAAAAACACATGTCACTTATCTCTCGCTTTCTCTATCTCTTTCACACTCTCTGGGAGAGAAAACTGGCATGTGTTCTTAAGAGAGGGGGAAGGGAAGGGGAAGGGAGGGTTAGGGTTAGGGTCCCTGCTGTCTGCTACCTAACAGATCAGAGCTGTGCTGACTAACGTCCTTTCCCTCTTACGGAAATTGCCGAATTGATGTAAACAAACGCTGAAGCAAAAAGGAGGATTGGTATCGAAAGATCGCCTTTAATGTCTGTTGTCCTTGCTGGCATGGGTTGGACAATTTGACCACAGTTGGTAAGCTGTAGAGCTGCACCAGGCTCCAGTGGTCTGTTTCAGTATGGCTTCTATGGTTGGATGCCTTTCCTAATGCCAACCCCTTTACAGGGTGAGCTGGGTGTTTTATGCGGCACTGGCACAAGTACATTTTAAAGGACCCCAGCACAGGCCAATCCTCTTCACCAGGGGTACCAACCTTAACACTTCTGCTTTGGAGGATGGGTCTTCTTGAGTACAGCAAGGCACCAGGGATCTTGGTCCTTTCTCATCTTGTCTGAAAGGTCCTAGCCTTAACACTTCTGCTTTGGAGGATGGGTCTTCTTGAGTACAGCAAGGGACCAGGGATCTTGGTCCTTTCTCATCTTATCTGAAAGGTCCTAGCCTTAACACTTCTGCTTTGGAGGATGAGTCTTCTTGAGTACAGCAAGGGACCAGGTACCTTGGTCCTTTCTCATCATGTCTGAAAGGTCCTAGCCTTAACACTTCTGCTTTGGTGGATGGGTCTTCTTCAGTACAGTAAGGCA
>NC_069010.1:6447378-6447619 GCF_001194135.2 Octopus bimaculoides
CCTTAACACTTCTGCTTTGGTGGATGGGTCTTCTTCAGTACAGCAAGGCACCAGGTATCTTGGTCCTTTCTCATCTTGTCTGAAAGGTCCTAGCCTTAACACTTCTGCTTTGGTGGATGGGTCTTCTTCAGTACAGTAAGGCACCAGGGATCTTGGCCCTTTCTCATCTTGTCTGAAAGGTCCTAGCCTTAACACTTCTGCTTTGGAGGATGGGTCTTCTTCAGTACAGCAAGGCACCAGG
>NC_069010.1:6447929-6451859 GCF_001194135.2 Octopus bimaculoides
GGCCCTTTCTCATCTTGTCTGAAAGGTCCTAGCCTTAACACTTCTGCTTTGGTGGATGGGTCTTCTTCAGTACAGCAAGGCACCAGGTATCTTGGTCCTTTCTCATCTTGTCTGAAAGGTCCTAGCCTTAACACTTCTGCTTTGGAGGATGGGTCTTCTTGAGTACAGCAAGGCACCAGGTATCTTGGCCCTTTCTCATCTTGTCTGAAAGGTACCAACCTTAACACTTCTGCTTTGGAAGATGGGTCTTCTTCAGTACAGCAAGGCACCAGGGATCTTGGCCCTTTCTCATTTTATCTGAAAGGTTCAGCATCCTGAGGTCATCCTTCAATACCTCATTCCACATGTTCCTGAGTCTCGCTTCCATGAGTTCCATCCACTTTGGGAGATTGGCACCTCTTTATGGAATTGTTGGCATCCATCCACATCACACAACCAAACAAGCACAGAGTTCTCTCTTACATGCTGCCTTTAATTTCTCATATGCCTAACTTCTCTCACAATACACCAACACTCTGTTGAACATGTAGTACACTTACACTACACATCCAGTGGAGCATACTAGCTTCATTCCATTTAAATATTCGCATGTCATCTGCATTCATTACCATGTAGAATTGCTGTCCATATACATGCATCATACAATCTTCCTCGCACGCAGAGAGAGAGAGAGAGAGAGAGAGAGAGAAACCTTTGGTTGCCAACAGAGGTAAAAAAAACTCTCTGAATTTCCTCCATCCTATTCTTATTCAAGCTATCTCCCTGTCTGTGCATCCTCCCCGACTACAATTTGGTCCCCCTGGGTAGCAGAAATTATCTACTACCTCTAACGAGCCACCGGGACATTTGAGAGAAGCGATTTCCCAAGTCTCTGTAGTTTTTATAGATCCTGTGCACCTTTCACATACAAACACTACTTTTTCTGATAACCTTTTCCATGTGTGTGTGTGTGTGTGTGTGTGACCTGAAAAATGGACATTAAAATGATGGCAATGATGATTGCATGACATAAAAGGAACATTAAACTAGGATTGAACCTGGTAACTTACCAATGAGTGACACAGACACAACCTCGGATCCCTCCACAACTTTCGGTGGGTATGCGATACTGACTGCTTTCGTGAAAGATTCCTTGGAGGACACATTCACTGATATTGGCTCGCTCTTCTCATATGTAGAACCTTCTGCCTGTGGATGGATTAACAGAAGGGTCAGTATGGTGGTGGTGGTGGGGGGGATGTTAGTATAACGAGGGGGCTGTAAGGGTCATTATCACATTTGACAACCTGGCAGAAGCGTTAGCACTCCAGACTAAATGCTTAGCTGCATTCCGTATGCCTTCACATTGTGAGTTCAAATGTCAGAAGGAGAAATAATTATTAGTGAGCTGGCAGAATTGTTAGTGCACCAGGTGAAATACTTAGCAGCAATTTGTCCGCCTTGATGTTCTGAGTTCAAATTCCACCAAGGTCAACTTTGCCTTTCATCCTTGATAAATGAAGTACCCGTTACACACTGGGGGCAATGTAATCGACTATCCCCCTCCCCTCAAAATTTCAGGCCTTGTGCCTATAGTAGAAAGGATTATTATTACTGAGTGTGAGAGTACCACATACATCAAAGTGACATTGGGTTACAGCTATACGAAGCTCAATATACCTGTCATGATTAAGGGGACCCCAGGCACATGCATTACAACCGTAGATGCATGACACGATGCTCTCATGTCGAGATAAAATTACTGCCCATATACGAATTCTAAACTTTCGTCAAAGAAATGTTTCACGAAATACGGTTCTTAGAATTCGGATATGAGCAGTTATAAAACCCCTGATTTTGGGGAAATTACTCAGTGATCGTAGGATGTTACTAAACTCCACGACATTCAATCATTGAGATATTGGCTATTTTTCATGCCATGTCTATGATAAAAATCCAACAAGATTTATTTGAATTGTTGTAAACTCTAGTAGTTAGTATGAAAGATTAGCTAGTGTGAATTTTAAGTTGTAACTCCGTACGACAAAATGACTTTACTTTCCAATTGTGCTATAAATGCTAAATGTACATAAATAAAATAACGTAGTAATTATTTTCTCTTTCTTCACGTTCTTCAACTTGTTAATGAAATTTATTTCTGCAATTATGAAGCTGTGTATTTTTTTATAGCGGTTAAAAGAAAACGAAATTATTTATCTTCAACATACATGCACGCATAAAATGTCTGTCAGCATTTCAGAGTATATCTCTCTCTCTCGCTATGGCGTTTATGTAGCTGGAGTCAGGATTTACGTATAATGATAACACTTATAAGTAAGTTATAAGTGACGTGTTTATCAATATATATTCCTACTTCAAAAGTAAAATATATTTATTATTTAATTCCAAATAGAGAACGCATAAAAATAGTGTTACACAAACGGTAACAAAACGCGACTATAAAGTGGTGATCGGCTATAGAAAATTTAGTGCTCAGTACAATGGTCAAAGCTAGTGTTGTAGAGTGTTCAAATGATGTAATAAATAATATTCGTCTTACTATGACATTCAAATATCTTTGAACCGCATCGGTGTGACCAGGAATAGAAGCATGCACCAACACAGGGATATTTCCAATGACTTTTAAATCCATTTTAAATTTTACAGCAACTTCAGTTTGATCAGCAGTCATCTAAATAATGGATAAAATATATAGCATTAGAGGATAGAGAACAGACGAAAAATGTAGGATTAGAGGGAAACAGATGGAAGATGTAGGATTAGAGGGAAACAGATGGAAGATGTAGGATTAGGGGGAAACAGATGGAAGATGTAGGATTAGGGGGAAACAGATGGAAGATGTTGGATTAGAGGAAACAGATGGAAGATGTAGGATTAGGGGGAAACAGATGGAAGATGTTGGATTAGAGGAAACAGATGGAAGATGTAGGATTAGGGGGAAACAGATGGAAGATGTAGGATTAGAGGAAACAGATGGAAGATGTTGGATTAGGGGGAAACAGATGGAAGATGTAGGATTAGGGGGGAAACAATGTTCAAACTGCGGTCTCCTAAATCTTGCAAAACAAATATGTAAACGGAATAACATACACCATCAGAAAGATGGCTGTTCTCAAAAGATAAACTGAATGGATTTGGTAGACAGAAACCAAAAAAAGCCCATGTGTGTGTGTGTGTGTCAGGCGGCACTGGCATCAGCAAGGACTACGATTTCACTTGACTCAGCAGGTCTTCTCAAGCACAGCATATTGCCCAATGATTGAAGGGTACTTTTAAACAGGCTGGTTAAATGACACTGGTAGGCCATAGCTATGATCTCACTTGGTTCGTCATGTCTTCTCAAGCACAGCATATCTCTAAAGGTCTTGGTCGTTTGTCATTGCCTCTGTGAGGCCCAACGTTCAAAGGTCATGCTTCACCATCTCATCCCATGTCTTCCTGGGTCTACCTCTTCCACAGCTTCCCTCTACTGTTAGGGTGTGACACTTCTTCACACAGCTGTCCTCATCCATACGCAATACATGACCATACCAGTGCAGTCATCTTTCTTACCCACCACATCTGATGCTTCTTATGCTCAACTTTTCTCTCAGGATACTAACACTCTGTCGTGTATGCACACTGACATTACACATCCAGCAGAGCATACTAGCTTCATTTCTTTCAAGTCTACGCATGTCCTCAGCAGTCACAGCCCATGTTTCATTGCCATGTAGCATGGCTGTTCACACATGCATCATACAGTCTACCTTTCACTCTGAGCGAGAGACCCTTTGTCACCAACAGAGGTAGGAGCCCTCTGGACTTTGCCCAGGCTATTCTTGTTCTAGCAGCTATGCTCTCAGAGCATCCATCCTCACTACTGACTTGGTCACCTAGGTAACAGAAGCTATCGTCTACTTTTAGTTTTCCCCTCTGGCATGAGACGGA
>NC_069010.1:6452764-6453950 GCF_001194135.2 Octopus bimaculoides
ACTCTAACCCTAACCCTAACCCTACGGTTAGGGTTAGGGTTAGGGTTAAGGTTAGGGTTAATTGTTTCAGAATCGTTTGTTTATGTAGTCGGCACTTAATGTATATCGGCTGAATGGACGTCAGTGATTGGTGGAAATTACAGAAATACGACAACTTTAACATGGAATAACTTATGGATTTCTTTTTTTTTTAAGAAGACTAAGAGAAAAAGATGTTTTATATGACACATTCTACCAGTGTTCCAAGTTTCAAAGTGTTTCGTTAATGGAAAATGTGGCCCCCGTTTTAAAAAAGATCCAAAAAGTCAAACTAGCTATTTTCAATTCAGTTTCCATATCTATCCTCACCTATGGTCATGAATGTTGGGTAATGACCAAAAGAAATGAA
The DNA here is from genome assembly GCF_001194135.2 of Octopus bimaculoides. Classification (NCBI taxonomy): domain Eukaryota; kingdom Metazoa; phylum Mollusca; class Cephalopoda; order Octopoda; family Octopodidae; genus Octopus; species Octopus bimaculoides. The sequence goes on from NC_069010.1 coordinate 6,453,153, forward strand.
ATACCACCAGTGGCCACATATCAGAACCATGTATTCTGCTTCCTTTATCTTCAAACCAGCCAGATCTAACCTCTCCCTCTACAATGTCATTCTAAAAACTAAATAACCACATCAGTGAAATTACAGAGTTACAAGATAAAGCATAATTAATTCAAAACAATTTAAATGAATAGGCAGGCATTACACTAGATAGAGTAACTGGAATGCTAAAGGGTTAACCCTTTAGCATTTCAACCTGTCAGATCTGTTTTATGTTCAAACTGGCCTGATTTGGCCTCTTATACCTACCTTACAATGTCATTCTGAAAATAAACAAACATATCATCGAAATCTTAAAGCTTTGTCAAATGTAAAGCTTATTTATTCACATTGTTTTGAATTAATCATGGATTATTTCAGAGTTATCTGAATGTTAAAGGATTAACCTTTTAGCATTTAAACCAGCCATATCTGGCCTAAATATGTTCAAATTGGCCAGGTCCAGCCTCTTACACTTATCCTACAATGTCATTCTAAAGATAAACAATCACATCATCAAAATCTTGAAGTTACAAGTGTGTTTGTGTGTCTGTGTTTGTCCCCCCCATCATTGCTTGACAACCGATGCTGGTGTGTTTACGTCCCCCGTAACTTAGCGGTTCGGCAAAAAGAGAACCGATAGAATAAGTACTAGGCTTCCAAAGAATAAGTCCTGGGGTCAATTTGCTCGACTAAAAGGTGGTGCTCCAGCATGGCCGCAGTCAAATGACTGAAAGAAGTAAAAGTGTAAAAGTGTAAAATAAGCATTTATGAATGCTA
>NC_069010.1:6454441-6455931 GCF_001194135.2 Octopus bimaculoides
ATACAGCACCTTGAGGCATTCCACTCTCTATTAATATATATATATATATATATATATATATATATAAAATACATGCTGGCTTGGGTTGGATGATTTGAGGGGAGCTGACAAGTCAGTGGACTGCAGCAAGTACCTTATACATAAGTCCTGACTCCGGGACTCCCTTTAGCTTTTGAACCAGCCATATCTGGCCTAAATATTTTACCTATTTTATGTTCAAACAAGCCAGATCCTACCTATTACACCAATCCTACAATGTCATTCTAAAGATAAACAACCACATCGTCTCAAAGCTATGAGACATGATTAATCCAAAATAATATGAATAAATAAGCTTTACATTTAATTCAGTAATTGGAATGCTAAAGGGTTAATACTCACCGTTTCCTCTTTGGGAATGTAATTGAAAACATAAACATTCAATTCAAATAGCTCTCCTCTAACAATAGAGTAAGGAATCCCCAGTGAAATGTAGAAATCCTGGAAGGTGGTCAACTGGAATAAATAAATATATAAACATGTATAAACATATATAAGCATATATACAGGTTTGGTTGTGTGGTAACAAGTTTGCTTCCAAACCACATGGTATCAGGTTCCATCCCAACTGAAAGGCACCTGTGGTGAGTGTCTTCTACAAAAGCCTCAGGCTGACCACAGCCTTGTGAGTGAACATGACAGAGAGAAACTGAAAGAAGCCCTGTCATCAATAAAATCAGGAGTTCTTTTCTTATCACAACGATCAGAGTGAGTTTCCCAAGCTGCCGTACCTTTGTAATCACCATTAGACTCATCCAACTCTTTCTGAATCCTCTGCACTGTCCTCGCATTGACACCCAAATATTCCGAAATGTTTTTTATAGAAGCTTCCAGCACAGATACCAAGCAGCACAGCATGTTATTTCCAAATGTCTGGCATAGTGAATAATTGCATCATGGTGTTGTTTTTTCTCATAGATGGTGCTCAACTGACCCTACTATACTGAGTAGTTGACAAAATCAAAAACTGATATGACATACAACTTCATGTTCTCACTGTTATAATATCAAACTTTCCTGATATTGTCTTATTACTCTCCAACTGTGTATCTTCAACAAGCACTCCACGATATCGCTATTCAATAATTCCTATGCTGGTGTGTTTACGTCCCTGTAACTTAGCGGTTCGACAAAAGAGACCGATAGAATAAGTACTAGGCTTACAAAGAATAAGTCCTGGGGTCGATTTGCTCGACTAAAGGCGGTGCTCCAGCATGGCCGCAGTCAAATGACTTAAACCAGTAAAAGACTAAAAGAGAATATATATATATGAAAGTATTGTAGTTCGCTTGAAGCATTGTGTATTGTTTGTAAAGAATAAAATGTTTTGAATGGTACAACAATGCACTGTAATACAAAAAAAATGGACTATATACCTGTTGTAATTTAGTTATCTATAGTCTGATATCATCATCATCATCATCATCATCATCGTCGTTTAACGTCCGCTT
>NC_069010.1:6456367-6457202 GCF_001194135.2 Octopus bimaculoides
ATATATATATAAATAGATAGATCTGCACATGTACTGATTCTAAACTCTTGTTCATAGACACATGCACAATCATCTTGTTGTCATTAAAATTCCAATGAAGGTGCCTTGAATAAGTTAGAAACAATGGGAGTGAAAATAAATAACATGCATACATACACTTACATAAACAGACACAATACTGTGATTTTATTTCAAAGAAGCACACAAAAAGCCTTATGAAATGCAGTTACTCGAGGTCACCTGGGCAGAATCTAACATTCACTTTGCCATTGTTGGGAAAGTCAACAAACCAGTTTAGTAAGTGGGTTTCATGTAACGAAGGTGTGAATGAGCACAGGTATTTTGAATAAGACAGAGAATGATCAAGAGGGGACAATTAACTGTACAGCAAATATAGGCAGTCTTTTATGAGGGTCAAAAATTTCATACTCCAACACTGGAATGGGTTGTGGCGTATCTGGTGGTCCATCTTTGTTTCTTGCTAAGATGGTGCTTTGTAAAATGTGGACATGATGCCCAGAGCCACTCACTGTTATAGGTGACAAAACTCCAACACAACAGCGCAAGCATTGTTGAGTCAGATGTGACTCTGGGCCAAATGCATCTCAATCTTCATTTTAGAAATATCTGGAAGTATGGGGAAAAAAAAAGGTAACGTGTCTGTACTTACTTTAACATCTCCCTTGTATGGAATAAATCCTTCAGAGGGATGTATACCAAACAATGTGGTCACCCAAGTTGTTATAGTGTCTGGTGCAGTTTTCACCAATGAAGCCGCTCCTGTACTCCTGTGTTTAATAATAAGATTTGATGATTAGCAGCAAAACAGACAAAT
>NC_069010.1:6457821-6460581 GCF_001194135.2 Octopus bimaculoides
AAATACTATTGCTGGAAGAGAAAATAAAATAAATGAGAGAGAGAGGAGGAGGAGGAGGAGGAGGAGGGAAAAAGGAGAAAATAGAGAGAGGAGGAGGGGAGAAGGGGACAGAGGAGGTAAGAGAGAAGTGGCACATAAAATACACCATCTTGAGTGTGGCCGTTGCCAGTACCACCTGACTGGCCATCGTGCCAGTGGCACGTAAAAGTACCCACTACACTCTCGGAGCAGTTGGCATTAGGAAGGGCACCCAGCTGTAGAAACTCTGACAGATCAGATTGGAGCCTGGTGTAGCCATCTGGTTTCACCAGTCCTCAGTCAAATCGTCCAACCCATGCTAGCATGGAAAGCGGACGTTTAAACGATGATGATGATGATGATGAGTCGGCACATAAAGCTTTTATTTGCTGCCAACAATAACTGCACTTGCACGGTGGATTTGAAAAATTATAATGCATAAAGATGGTACATGGTCAAATGAATCAACCCCTAGTACTTTTTTTTTAATATTTTAAAGCCTCATATTTATTCTGTCAGCATCTTTTGCTGAACTGCTAAGTGAAATAGACGTAAACACATCAACACTGGTTGTCAAGCAGTGACGAGGGACAGCCACAGACACACACATATGATAGGCTTCTTTCAGTTTCCATCTACCAAATCCTGTAGCTATATATGTGTGTGCACATGTGCATGTGCTTATTTCTGTATAGGCCCTTGTGTTAGTCCCCTACCATTTTTTCAACTGGTGTAAGTTTATTTACATCCCCAATACTTAACAATTTAGCACAGGAGTCCAACAGACTGGGAACCAGAGTTAACAATCTAAGATCTTACTACTGCCCCAGCATGGTCACAGTTTAAAAACTGAAACCAATAAACCAGCAAAACTATGTCACACACCACGATTCCCCCACCTCTACTGGACAACAAAACTCTTGCACTAATTCTACCGCAGCCACCGCCACACCCACCTCAGTTGGCACCACCCCTGCCACCACTGTCACCACCGCCATCATAATACCATTGCCACTACAACCACAATCACCATCATCACCACCAATATCGTAACCACCACAAAAGCCACCACCACCACCACCACCATCATTATGATTACCATCATTACCACCCACAATCATCATTATTATAAACATAGAAGTTTAATGAAGAATAACACTCACGCCCCCTTGTGTTTAAGTTAGTGTAAGATGCTATGCCAACATTCTGAAAGAGAAAAGACAAGAAAATTAGCAAAGACAAGAAAATCAGCAAAGATAAATGAAAGGTTCAACTTACAATGGATAGATAGAGTGTGCAGCTTCTGATTGCATAGATAGACAAAGTGTGTAGATGTTGAGGTATAGATAGATACATTCTTTGTGATTTCTTCTTTGTGATGTAATCTTGGGACGGAATATATTTGCGGCTGAAGATAGCTTTAAACCGTCCTGTCTATCAAATATATACTCATATAATGATGCAACGACTGTTTGTGTATAACGCTTGAAACACGTGTACCGCGGAATCCTTTGTGTTCTGTTTTCATTTTACGTTTTAAGATAGATACATTATGTAGATGTTGACACAGCTGGACACAGTGTGTAGCTCTTGACTAGGTAGATGGACACAGTGTGGAGATGCTGACTAGTTAGATGGACACGGTGTGTAGATGTTGACTGGATAGATGGGCAGAGTGTGTAGAAGTTGATGGGATAGATAGAAACAGTGTATAGAAGTTGACTAGTTTGATAGACAATGTTTCTATATGTTCACTAGACAGATAACCACGGTATGTCGATGTTTATTGGATAGATGGACACAGTGTGTAGATATTGACTGGTTAGATGAACCTAGTGCGTAGATACTGATCAGATAGATGGACACAGTGTGTAAATGTTGACCACATAGATGGACACAGTGTGTAGATATTGACCAGATAGAAGACACAGTGTATAAGTGTTACTGGGAGAGATAGACAGGGTATGTATATGTTGATGAGCTGTATAGAGACAGTATGTTGAGGGTGACTGGATGCTGTATACATAGTGTGTTACTTTTGACTCTACAGACAACATTGAGTCTCCAGTCAACATAAACACAATATTTGTTACAGTTGATTTAATAGATAGAGTGTGTATGTGAGTATGTATATATGGGACCTTGAAGATTGCTAAAATGCAAGAAACTATACTAGTCCTTTAATATTTAATATTTCATTTATTCAATAAGACAATCAATAGATCATTTCATTTTACTATATATACTATATATTCTATATCCTACATTAATATTATAAGAATATAAATAAAACATAAAAAAGCAGAGTTGGGATTCTTTTGAATTATATATATATATATGTATATATATATATATATATATATCCAAAGTTTTAAATTTTTACATTTAAGAAAGAGACTTGACGCCAATATCCATATCAATGTATTTAATCCAATGTTTAACATTTCTGTATAAAGCTATATTTGACCATTAAGTATAAGTCAAAATTTAAAACTTTGGATATATAAACAAGGAGAACGATCCCTAAGGAGTCTAATTTAGATTTTTTGAGGTGAAATCTCCTGCTATATTGGTAACGATTACATAGTTTACTTTGAAAAATTATATATATCATCATCATCATCATCATCGTTTAACGTCCGCTTTCCATGCTAGCATGGGTTGGACGATTTGACTGAGGACTGGTGAAACCGGATGGCAACACCAGGCTCCAGTCTGATTTGGCAGAGTTTCTACAGCTGG
>NC_069010.1:6463368-6464217 GCF_001194135.2 Octopus bimaculoides
GTGGCACCTTGGGCAAGTGTCTTCTACTATAGCCTCGGGCCGACCAAAGCCTTGTGAGTGGATTTGGTAGACGGAAACTGGAAGAAGCCCGTCGTATATATGTATATGTATATATATATATGTATGTGTGTGTGTATGTTTGTGTGTCTGTGTTTGTCCCCACCCCCACCCCAAACATCGCTTCACAAGCGATGCTGGTGTGTTTCGGTCCCCCGTAACTTAGCGGCTCGGCAAAAGTGACCCTGATAGAATAAGTACTAGGCTTACAAAGACTAAGTCCTGGGGGTCGATTTGCTCGACTAAAAGGTGGTGCTCCAGCATGGCCGCAGTCAAATGACTGAAACAAGTAAAGAGAAAGAGAGACAAAAACTTAACACTGTCAATTCCCAATGGTTCTGATTCTAAGCGCTTGTAGACCGTGATAAGGATAAAAATGAATATAACTATATCACCATTCCTCTTCATTGACCTCCATTATATTTTTCTGCCACTCTAAATCCTACTAGGCTTTGTGGGTGATTTTCCCCTAAATTCAGTCCAATACAATAAAAGCAAAAAGAAACAATGTACTCTAGTCCCTAGTATTGATGAAAAATTTACTAAAAAAATCATAATGTAGTTGTTGGCACTCCGTCGCTTACGACGTCGAGCGTTCCAGTTGATCCGATCAACGGAACAGCCTGCTCGTGAAATTAACGTGCAAGTGGCTGAGCACTCCACAGAGACGTGTACCCTTAACGTAGTTCTCAGGGGATATTCAGCGTGACACAGTGTGTGACAAGGCTGACCCTTTGAATTACAGGCACAACAGAAACAGGAAGTAAGAGTGAGAGAAAGCTGTGGTGGAAG
>NC_069010.1:6464821-6468838 GCF_001194135.2 Octopus bimaculoides
GGTTGTCATGTGATGTTGGGGGGACAAACACAGACACACATACACAGACATACATATATATATATATACATATACATATATATACGACAGGCTTCTTTCAGTTTCCGTCTACCAAATCCACTCACAAGGCTTTGGTCGGTCCGAGGCTATAGTAGAAGACACTTGCCCAAGGTGCCACGCAGTCGGAATGAAACCCGGAACCATGTGGTTGGTAAGCAAGCTACTTACCACACAGCCACTCCTGCGCCTAGAAAAATTTTTAAAGACAACTTACGGCTTCGAAGTCCATCTCAGTTTTCTTGGAGAGTAACAAGACACTCTAAAACAGAGTAGTCGTGTCATAGATATGGCATCAAAAAGTTTGAAAGACAACTTACTATTTCAAAGATCTGATCCGTTTTCTTGGAGAGTAACAAGACACTCTTGTCAACAGCAGTGACAAAGGCAGTTGTATTGGGGTTACTTTGGATTATTAGTTCTGCTTCTTGGCCTGGTTTCACAGTAGATTCTTTAAATTTAGCATTGAGCTGAAATAGAATTGAAACAAAGACGATGAGCTTTTGTTGTTGATTTATAAGAAACTTGATTTAGAAGAAACTCCTGTAATGAAACAGATTTTGTTCTATCTTGGGAGGGTCATTATGCCAATAATGAACACACAGGCGGGTTCTCTTTCACTTCTTTGTTATTCATTTGGTTAACTATTTAACCAGTTAACTGGTCAATTGTTTTAATGAATCGTTTCATCAATAAATCAATCAGTAAAGACAGAAAATACGGTGAGTTGGTAAGAACACTCTGAAAACAATGAACGGGAGTCAACATGTGTTTCTGTTGAGATGAGTGCTAAAGGATTTGTTGGAACCAGGGTTCACTTGATACTCAGGAGTCTTCGACTAACTGCAAAGAAGACAAAAGATGTTGCCAAAAAAAAAAACTGTTGGAAGCTGCTGAGAAAGGAAGCCATTACATCTGGCTCGAGAGAGAGGACCAGTGGTACAACAAGAGTGAGCATTGTAGACAGCAGAAACATCTGGCCCAGAATTGCAACAACTGACTCAACAAAGCTCATGTTATTGGGTGGCCCTGGGCAGATCTGGTGTCACAGTGGAAAGGGCTGAAACATCTACAGAGCTGCTTCATAGTCTGAGGAGACATCAGTTCTTTAATTCAGGGACAGAATTTGGAAGCACACTCAGCACACTAGTGTTAACCTAAAACGTTTGTCAAAGTCCTTTGGTTGCTATTCACAACCTCTTCAGCGACATACAGAGGCAAGAAGTTTACTTCCCAACAGACATGGTTCCAGGTTCAGTCCCTTTGCACAGTACCTAGTGCATGTGTTTTCTGCTATAACCCCAGGCAGATCCAAACACAAAGGATGTGTCCCCCCAGGATATAGAAACAGGTCTGGGTCCACCGAAACAGGCCCAGGAATATGTATACATCATTGTAATATCAGTACTTTTCTATGCTCGCATGGCTATGACAGAATTTATTTGAAACAGATTTTCTACAGACAGATGCATATCCTGTCACCAACCTTCACCTGTTCCCCCCCCAAAAGGTAATATTTCCCCATGCCCAGATATAATTAACATGGAAGCTTGGAAATGAATGACACAGCTCATATCACACACACATACACACACACACACACACACACAAGAGGCTTCTTGTAGGTCTGTCTGCCTATCAAACCCACTTTTAAAGGTAGAAGACGTTTGGGAAGTAGAATTCTTAGCAGAAAGCTACACCTGTTCCAATGCATGTATACAGAAAATAACGTACACCAACTTACTGATACACTTGTAGGTCTTTTCACATCAACCGTAGCTGATTCAGTCAGAAGTGCTCCATAACTATCATCATAACCAGCCACTACGTCGGCTTTTAAAAACATTCCCTCGGTATCAAACGAAATTGTAGCACTTTTTGCTGCATTCTGTTCGACATGTTTTGAGATGAAGACTTTGGAACGGCTCACAACCTGTAAAAGAAAGGCAGATAGAGTACAGGAATTTTAGTAGTTATTACACACACACACACACACAAATATCTTTTATCCTTTACTTGTTTGTTTCGGTCACTGGAATGTACGACCATACTGCAGCACCTGGTTTGAAGGGTTTAGTGGAACATATTAATCTCAGTACTTATTTTTCTTTCAAGTCTGATACCTATTCTGTCAATCTTTTTTGCCAAACCACTAAGTTGGGGCACATAAACCAAAAAAAAAAAAAACACCAGTTGTCAAGCAATCGTTGGGGGACAAACACAAGCATACACACGCATATATAGTGAGAACACATGGCCAAGTGGTAAGGCTGTTGCACTCAAGATCAGGAGATCACGGTTTCAATTCCTGGACCAGGATGCATTGTGTTCTTGAGCAAAACACTATCTCATGTTGCTCTGCGATCAACTCAACACTTGACACATGGTGCACAGTGTACCTGTTCAGGTAAATTCAATTTGATGGAGGAAATGAGCTTATGTACAGCACATTCATCATCATCATTTAACGTCCGCTTTCCATGCTGGCATGGGTTGGAGACGATTTGACTGAGGACTGGCGAACCAGACGGCTGCACCAAGCTCTTGAATAAAAAACAGGATGGTTATGACTGGGTCATCATCAATCATAAGTTTTGTGAATCAGAACCAAGCCATGACGAAACAACAATTATCAATAAAAATGAAGGACACACTTACAGTGTAGAAAAATTTGGTTACTGGCGCAGGAAAAATCACCAAGAATTCCGGTTTACTGGTCTGTAAAGAAAGATTGATGAACACAACTATGAGACAAAAAATACTGGAGTTCTGAAATGTGTATCTATTTATTTATTTATATACATATTCAAATCTATGTATGATATGATAGTTGTCTACTCTATATACAGTGTCTGGCCATTTCCTGCACTTACACCTTAGATCTACGATGGAGTCTGATGTGGCTTTTTGAACTAGGCAATGTTTTGAAAAGACACCCACATAAATTACAGATCTGCTTTAAGCCAACAAGAGCTACAGTTGTTCTCATCTTTGTGGTTCTTAAAATGTCTTTTGAGGCCCTCTGTTAGATTTCCAGACCTTATGGCAAACGTGGCATTGAAAGGTGTGCACAGATATGTAGGGCGGCAGAGTAGTTGGTAGAGGTTCGTTTTTCACGCGTCCGCAAATGAGATTTGAGCTCAGCAAAAGACAGGCATGGTCTGTCCCAAAGTGTGCACACAAAACGGTTGAGATTCATTTTCTTGTTCGTCAAGATATGTATGAAATTGTTGTTGGCACTCCGTCGCTTATGACGGCGAGGGTTCCAGTTGATCCGATCAACGGAACAGCCTGCTCGTGAAATTAACGTGCAAGTGGCTGAGCACTCCACAGACACGTGTACCCTTAACGTAGTTCTCGGGGAGATTCAGCGTGACACAGAGTGTGACAAGGCTGACCCCCTTTGAAATACAAGTACAACAGAAAGAGGAAGAAAGAGTGAGAGAAAGTTGTGGTGGAAGAGTACAGCAGGGTTCGCCACCATCCCCTGCTATGTATGATATAAACACATGTATACACATACACACACACACAATAAAATTAAAAATTGGATGATAGCAATCTAGTTCATGTTACAAATGTTTCAGTAGGAAAATACTTAATTGATTATACATGCATTACATCATAGGAAAACACCTACCACCTCTTCAGGCACCAGACTGCCAAGATGAGAGAAATCGACTGATATGCATATATATTTATTAATGTATGATTTTTTGCCATGTTATATATACTCTTTTACTCTTTTACTTGTTTCAGTCATTTGACTGCGGTCATGCTGGAGCACCACCTTTAGTCAAGCAAATCGACCCCAGGACTTATTCTTTGTAAGCCTAGTACTTATTCAATCGGTCTCTTTTTTGCCAAACCGCTAAGTTACAGGGACGTAAACACACCAGCATCGGTTGTCAAGCGATGTTGGGGGGACAAACACAGACACACAAACATATACACACATAC
>NC_069010.1:6469981-6471084 GCF_001194135.2 Octopus bimaculoides
CAGGGGATGGTGGCGAACCCTGCTGTACTCTTCCACCACAACTTAGGGCCTCAGTTCAGGAATAAAGCCTGATTGAGTAAGTACCAGATTTAAAAAATAATATGCACGGGCAAGTTGGTTTGTTTAACTGAGGACTTTCAAGGCAGTGCCCCAGCATGGCCTTGGTCCTTCGATTGAAACAAGTAAAAGACAGATAAAAGACTCTTCAGGATGGAAGTGACACTTCTTTCTCCTTACCTCATCATCTTTTCTGATCAGGGACATTGATCCATAGTTTGTTACATGTGTTAATATGATTTCCTCTTTTATCTCGTACTTCTGTGACTGATATTCACCGCTGTAGACAAACTGGAAAGAGAAGACCAGAAATTACCATCTGTGTGTGTGTGTGTGTGTGTGTATATAAATATATTATAATTTACTTTGCATAATAAATGCTTTATATGGAGGGCGAGATTGTTGCCAGTACCGCTGGACTGGCTCCTGTGCAGGTGGCACGTAAAATACACCATTTCGAGCGTGGCCGTTGCCAGTACCACCTGACTGGCCTTCGTGCCGGTGGCACGTAAAAGCACCCCAAAAAATACTTACAATATTAAGCTACCAATTCAATATGAAGAATCTTTATTAGAAATCTAACTTTGGAACCCACCAAAGTAAAAGGATGATATAGAACTTAACCTTGTCTCATATACATATATATATATATAATAATATAGATTTAATCAAAAGATTAAATGTGGTACTTAAAATGTTTGAGGCACCAGAATTTGGTAGGGTAAAAACCAAAAACAAATCAAGAGATTTGGTGAATAAAATATGAAGAAAGCAACAAAAATTCAATAGGTTATAGCAGTACGTACTACTATAACCTATAGAATTTTTGTTGCTTTTCTTCATATATATATATATATATATATATATACGTATATGTATAGAGTATTTGAAGTGGTGTATAGATATTGCATATCGAGAAAAAAGAGACAGTCAGAATTTTGAATAATTCTTTATTAGCGCTTTCGTTCATTTATCGAACCCGTCAAGACAAAATTAAAACCCAAAATGATTTTTATTTTGTCAAAGCCTGTTCGATAAACGAACGA
>NC_069010.1:6471378-6473485 GCF_001194135.2 Octopus bimaculoides
GTGCGGGTGGCACATAAGATGTACCATCCTGAGCGTGACCGTTGCCAGTACCGCCTGACTGGCCTTGTAGGGTTTTCGAGCGAGATCGTTGCCAGTGCCCCTAGACTGGCTCTTGTGTGGGTGGCACATAAAAGACACCATTTCGAGCGTGGCCGTTTTCGTGCGGGTGACACGTAAAAGCACCCACTACACTCTCTGAGTGGTTGGCGTTAGGAAGGGCATCCAGCTGTAGAAACTCTGCCAAATTAGACTGGAGCCTGGTGTTGCCATCCGGTTTCACCAGTCCTCAGTCAAATCGTCCAACCCATGCTAGCATGAAAGGCGGACGTTAAACGATGATGATGATGATGATGATGATGATTTCAACACATACACACTAACAATGACAGACACACACACACAAAAATAGTAAAAAAAAAGTTTTACCTTTACTGGCAAACTTTTAACATTTGGTGGAGTTAAAGAAAATTCAACAATGCCATTTTCAGGGATCGTAGAAGATTTACTATAACTAAAGCCTTCAATACTAATGGAAATTTTCAAAGGGTTCTTTCTGTCTTCTTCAGTCAGAGGCTGTCCATCTGCACGTTTCACAGTCACCTGTTAAAGAAATAAAGATTATATAATGTCTGTCTTCTTTTCAGCTTTCCAGCTACTCCCACCCAACATTAGGCAATGTTTGGTAGCCATGTATCTCTTCTATAGCAAGACACCAGGGCTTTCTATATTTTTGAGATGAGGAATTATGTACATTATTTACAATGGATGGATAGTTGTCCCCATCTTGTTTGTTGTTACCACAACACTTCGGCTGATGTACTCTCCAGCCTTCATGAGGTGTTTTGGTGGAATTTCAAGCCCAATCCAGTACCGCCTGACTGGCCTTCGTGCGGGTGACACGTAAAAGCACCCACTACACTCTCTGAGTGGTTGGCATTAGGAAGGGCACCCAGCTGTAGAAACTCTACCAGATCAGGTTGGAGCCTGGTGTAGCCATCTGGTTTCACCAGTCGTCAGTCAAATCGTCCAACCCATGCTAGCATGGAAAGCGGACGTTAAACGATGATGATGATGATGATGAATCCATTATTTGAATAACGAGGTAGTCTAGTCTCTTTTCTAAGATATTCTTTTTTGCTGAGGTAATTATTTTTGTTGATAATTATTTCCCAAGTCCCTGCCTGGGACTGAACTCAGCCTATGCTCTTATTCACTATGCTATATACCCAAAAGCAATTATAAGCCTAATATTTTATCTTTTAGTTCTGGAGGAGATTCAGTGTGACACAGTATGTAACAAGGCTGGCCCTTTGAAATATAGGTACAACTCATTTTTGCTAGCTGAGTGGACTGGAGCAATGTGAAATAAAGTGTCTTGCTCAAGGACAAAACGCACTCTTGGGAATCGAAATCACAACCTTAAGATTGTGAGCCAAATATCTTAACCATTAAGCCATGTGCCTTCACAGACAATGCTTCATAAAACTATATTACACTTAAAGAAACTTACCTTAAATACTGACGTCACATTCGGTTCAAACATATTTTCCCTAAAGTGCTGGATTATGTGAATTGGAAAAGAAGTGACAGAGGTGGTCCCTAAGTCAGCATAGTAAACTTTCCCATCCAAGTCATTTTCAACAGAAGCATTGATCTTGAAATAATAACATGATTTGGAAGTAACTTCATCCAGGTTAATTTTGAATGTGGTCTCTTTTGTGATCTGCAACATTAGAAATATACACAACATCAACGACATACAATTCTCACCGGTTGGTAAATCTTTTTATCTTTTATTCGTTTCAGTCATTTCATTGTGGCCATGCTGGGGCACGGCCTTGAAGGATTTTTAGTCGAATATATCAACTACAGTACTAACTCTTAACTAGCTTGGTACTTAGACCATCGGTTTCTTTTGCCGAACCACTAAGTGTCAGGGATGTAAACACATCAGCACTGGTTGTCAAGCAATGGTGGTGGTGGGACAAACACAGACATATATGTGTGTGTGTGTGTGTGTGTGTGTGTGATGAGCTTCTCTCAGTTTCCATCTACTAAATCCACTCACAAAACAACTAGGCTCCTCGTGAGAGATACAGGCACTATG
>NC_069010.1:6473906-6477557 GCF_001194135.2 Octopus bimaculoides
ACCCTTATTTATTCTCTTTCTCGGCTGGCCGGCCATGAGCTCAGACGTACAAGCAGTCTCTCTCCAACATTCCAACTCTGGAGACAGCTCTTTCCAACATTCCAACTCTGGAGCTAGACAAATAACCACTCAACATCATTGACGGCGTCTCAGCAACCAAAGGGCGAAGTGCTGCCTATTTCCTCTGTAAATAAATATTGTTGTGTTGATGGTTCAGAATCTGCGTTCCGTTGTTTCTTCTAGTAATTTAATGTACAGAAGCGGGTATACACCTAATGGTGTATAACCACTTTCCTATAAGTGAATCCACATGGTTGAAGGCTTTAAGGATAAACCAACTACAACAACATCAACAACATGAACATAATTATAACAGTGAGGATGAGTCTGATTTCAATAACGAATGTTATAAAATGATTAGCTTTACCTTTTGAGAGAAAGATTTCTTTTTCAAACAGTGTTCGTTTATATATAATTTTGCTGTTCCTGACACAGGTTTACCTTGAGTGTACCTGATAAAAAAAAAGGAGAAAAGAAATCACAAAAACAGCTTACGGTTTCATAATCTAAGCCTGAGATGCTCAACCATTTATATGGCACCAGCACAGGACGGTTGCAGGTCAACCCTCACCACCAGGGGATTGGTCTTAGCACTTACATTGTGGATTACAGGTCTTCTTGAGTATAGCGAGGTACAAGGTCCTTTGTCATCTTGCCTGACACGTTCATAGTCCTGAGGTCATTCCTCAGCACTTTGTCCCATGTCTTCCTAAGTCTCTCCCTTTTATATTCAAAACTTTGTATTTTAATTTGACCTTCACCGGTCATCTCTCTCACCTGTTGTTCCAAGTAGCTGTTTGCACACAATGGCAGCCACAGCATGGTAAAAGAGCTCTGACTGGCAGGCTAAACCCAGTAAGGGCAACGGACAGGTATGTAATTGTTGGTGAGTAAGGGCTTGCCTACCTATGCATGTGTGGAGGCGCAATGGCCCAGTGGTTAGGGCAGCGGACTCGCGGTCATAGGATCGCGGTTTCGATTCCCAGACTGGGCCTTGTGAGTGTTTATTGAGCGAAAAACACCTAAAGCTCCACAAGGTTCCGGCAGGGGATGGTGGCGAACCCTGCTGTAGTCTTTCACCACAACTTTCTCTCACTCTTACTCCCTGTTTCTGTTGTACCTGTATCTCAAAGGGGTCAGCCTTGTCACACACTGTGTCACGCTGAATATCCCTGAGAACTACGTTAAGGGTACACGTGTCTGTGGAGTGCTCAGCCACTTGCACGTTAATTTCACGAGCAGGCTGTTCCGTTGATCGGATCAACTGGAGCCCTCAACGTCGTAAGCGACGGAGTGCCAACAACATATATATACATACATACACACTTAAATAAACACATACACAGATAGAGTGATAGTTTTCTTCTCAATCCCTGTTCTGTTTTACGTAATTCAAAGGGTCAGCCTTGTCACACTGTGTCACGCTGAATATCCCCGAGAACTACATTAAGGGTACACGTCTCTGCGGAGTGGTGAGCCACTTGCATGTTAATTTCATGAGCAGCAGGCTGTTCCGTTGATCGGATCAACTGGAACCCTCGACGTCGTAAGCGACGGAGTGCCAACAACCAACAACAACCTATGCATGTGAAGACTGGATCCAGCGAACTCTGCACAAGAAACCTTCATGGTTCAACAGAGAGGGAGGCAGCTACAGCAATGCATTGTAGAGTACAGAGAGCAAGATGAGGCAAATGAAACATCTTGGTCATCCACTGCATCCGTCTCCATCCCCTGTTGTTTTGACCTGGTCTTGCCATTGGATTCGAGATGGTCATGGACAAGAGAATGAGATTGACCAAGTGCAACTCTTCTATACTTCAAACAAAGTCACTGTTCAATGCACCAATCAATCTCGATAATTAATGGTCTTTGTTGCCCCAACAGATGAACATGAAATTTACAAGATAAGGAAACTAGAATACTTACTGGGCTTTAACAGTAACACTGAGTACTGTGCCGATCAAGTTACCTTTCTGTAGTTTATATAAATATTTAGGAGTTACTACAGTCACTTCCACTTTGGGGAGTTCTGAAATAAGAAAGAAAAATACATAAAACTAGGAGACCTTTACGGACTAGTCCATCATGTGTATTTAAAGTACTAGTGGAAACACCAGACTCCAGGTACATTTTGGGCTAGAAAATGTTGAAAGATTCTAAAGTGGAAACAAATGGTGCATTATATACAGGGTGCAATGGGTAAATTGCTGCCATTTTATATTTTTAATTTTTTATATTTTTATATATTATATATTTTTTATATTTTATATATATATTTTTATATATATTTTTATATATATATTTGTATATATATATTTTTATATATATTTTTATATATATTTTTATATATATTTTTATATTTTTATATTTTATATTTTTATATATATTTTTTATATTTTATATTTTTATATATATTTTTTATATTTTATATATATATTTTTATATATATTTTTATATATATATTTTTATATTTTTATATATTTTTATATATTTTTAATTTTTTATATTTTTATATATTATATATTTTTTATATTTTATATATATATTTTTATATATATTTTCGTATATATATTTATATATATATATTTTTATATTTTTATATATTTTTATATATTTTTATATATATTTTTTATATTTTATATATATATTTTTATATATATTTTTATATATATATTTTTACATATATATTTTATATATATATTTTTATATTTTATATTTTTAATTTATGCAATGGGTAAATTGCTGCCATTTTATATTTTTAATTTTGTGCATGCACATTGTTTGTTTTTGATTTTGTTGACTACACAGGATAGTAGGGTCAGTTGGGCACAATCTGTGAGAAAAGCAGCACCATGACGCAATTCGCTCACCTAGAAATTTGGAAACGACATGCTGTACTACTTGGCAATCACACCGGCAGCTCCAATACAAACATTTCAGAGTGTTTGGGTGTCAATCTGAGAACATGTACTGAGAGTGATAAACGACCCCGAAAGGATGAAAGGTAAAAGTCGACCTCGGCGGAATTTGAACTCAGAACATCACGACAGATGAAATACCGCTAAGCATTTCGCCCAGTGTACTAACGATTCTACCAGCTTGCTGCCCTAATCCTAGAAATATTATGCTTGCAAACTATCATCATCATCATCATTTGATGTCTGTGCTCCGTTGCGACATGGGTTGGATGGTGTGACAGGATCTGATGGGGTCAAGGACTGCATTGTATTCCAGTTCCTGTTTGGCATGGTTTCTACAACTGAATGTCCTTCCTAACAGCAACCACTTAACAGAGCGTGCCGAGTGTGTTTTGCATGCCATCCGCATTAGTGAGGTCACCATGCAGCCTTCAAGACTACCAAACATCATGTGGGGCAGGGGAACTTTATGTTAAGAGAATAGGGTGTAGAGTGAGGCGATGTATGAGAAAAAAGGGCAGAAGTAAGCAGGTTTCTTGCTGAAGAGGAGTAACATGAGTTTTTGAACAGATGGCACTGGCTGAAATATTTTTGAGCATAAACCTGCTAGAGGCAGGAAGTTAAATATGTTGATCCCCACAAAGAAAGAAAAATTCACTTACCATATTCC
>NC_069010.1:6478339-6480989 GCF_001194135.2 Octopus bimaculoides
TCACATTTCAAAAAATTTATCTGATATTATTTTGTAGCTTCAAGATAGGAAAGATGTAATTGCTTATTTATAGAATGACATTGTAGGGTATGTGTGAGAGGCTGGTTCTGGCCAGTTTGAGCATAAAATGTGTAGAATATTTGGGCCGGATACAGCCGGTTTAAACACTAAAGGGTTAATCAGCGGTGGCTAAGCAGAATGACGGGAATTTGTATAACCAAGTATCATCATAAATAAAACCTTTTTATTATATTGTAAATTGTTCTGATGTCTCTTCATTTATAATGCTGTTAAAAGGTGATAGAGAGAGACTAAAGTCTGTACAACTATCCAAACTATTACAGTTGTAAAGGTTAACATGTATTGATCCTGTGATGTTTGAATAGTACTAAAGCATTTCTACAAGTTTTGCTTCTTGTAAAATATATTTTACTTGTTTCAGTCATTAGACTGCAGCCATGCTGGAGCACCACCTTGCAGAATTTTCAGTTGAATGAATATCCTGAAAGGATGAAAGCAAAGTTGACCCTAGCAGAATTTGAACTCGGAACATAAGGAGTTGGAAAAAATGCAGCGATGCATTTTGCCTGACGTGCTAATGGTTCTGCCGACTCGGTTATATGTATTAGTGTGTGCATGTGATTCTATGAACGTATGTGTTTGTGTTATAGAAAGCTAAATAAGGAATAAATGATGGTGAAGTAACTTACATCCTGCTCCACCTCTATGGTCCAGGTACCCAATACAGGGCGGCTAGAGATTTGAAATTCACCTGGAGAAACACCTGTAAAAAAGAAGTTATATACCTGTAATGTATAGGCTTATCGAATAAATTCAATTCTTTCTTTCCAATGTTAATGGGATTTAAACAAAAAGTATTTTTTTTAAGAGTGTCATGGCTTGGCTTTGTAGCTCTATTCTTTGTCTGCAATTACTTTTATTTATCATTTTTGAACTTTGAATAAATTCTACCTCTTTTAAGATGTGTGATGATGGAGTGCCAGGTAGGGAAATGAAAAAAAAAACAAAAAAAACAAATCAAAAGAACAATGAGATTTTTGACTGGTTACTGTTATCAAGCGGATTGAAAGATCATTTCATCCCACCTCTTGTGGGAGCCGACAGGAAAAGTCTTCTTGTGATTTTGTGGGAACTCATTTTCCTAGACATCATTGCATGCAACTCAGAAATTGCTACCAACTTATTGAGAGTTGTGATGAATGACCAAGAGGTATGGAAATCCCCTGTGCTGGGGGGGGGGGACTACCTTGAAGGGTTTAGTTGAACAAACTGACCATACTACTCAATTCTATGGGTCTCTTTTGCTGAACGGTTAAGTTATAAGGTTGTAAACAAACCAACACGAGTTATCAAGCAGTGGTGGCAGGCAGCAGACACAACACAAACACAGACATATTCACATGCACTTCCAGCACACATATCTATAATAATAATAATAATAATAATAATAATAATAATAATAATAATAATAAATCTGTCTGTCTGGGACCCCAGTATCTCAGTCTGCATTTGCTCTACAGAGGCATATACCTTTTTGGAATCAGGATGATCCTGGGACTGAAAATTTGCCCTTCATTTGGTTCTTGAACATCCAGCATTGGGATCTGATTTAAAAGCATTCGAATTGCTACTTCTTGCAGGTAAGGCTTTGTTGATTCATGCCATCTTGGTCGGCGTTTGTCAGATGATGTCAGAGATTAAAGATTAAAGATAAATGACATTCATTTCATTAATTTTAAGTCGAGATTAGCTTATCTCAATTTTGGGATAAACTGGCCAACAGCTGGAATTCAAATGGGGACAAGAACAATAGAATGATCACATTAGAGAATTAATTTTCATCTGTCCTTAACCTCTGATCAAACACCACCAGGGTATATAGTCATTACAGATGTATTATAGTCATGCTATTTAGCTCTCTTTAGTTTTGGGCTGCAGGCCAAATTATTCCTCTGCAGGAGCTAGCTTGAAAGTCTAGACATAGTGCAGCTTTTAAGCTAGTACATATATGAGAGGCTTCTTTTAGTTTCCATCTACCAAGTTTCACTTTATTTGGTGAGTTGAGCTCAGACTTTCTGCATGACAACACCTCGCTCCTCCACGAAGCACTTTTCACCACGATGCTATCGATGTGATAGCTACTTGCTTCTTTGGCAGGCATCAAGGAAGACCTTAACCTTCTATTACCAAACCTGGGGATAAAGTAGAAGATGCTTGCCCAGGGTGCTAAGCAGTGGGACTGAACCACAAATAAATAAAAGATAGAAAAAATAAAAAAGAAAATAAATAATATTCCACTTACCATTCTTTGAAGTAAGCTGCATTTTGGACAGTAAATTTCCATTTGCGTCCTTTATTGAGAGAAGTCAGAAATGAAGAAAGAGAAAAGAATAAAGACTAATGTAAAAACAAAAACAAGATACGTTGGTAATGGTAGTGGTGGTGGTGGTGGTAGTAGTTGTGATGGTGGTAGTGGTATTAGTGATAGTTGTGGTGGTAGTGATTGCAGATGGACAGTAAAAGCACTGGTGGTGGTGTTGGTGGTGGTAGTAGTAGCGAGGATGGTGGTGGTGGTGTTGGTGGTGGTAGTAGTAGCGAGGATGGTGGTGGTGGTGTTGGTGGTGGTGAT
>NC_069010.1:6481546-6482589 GCF_001194135.2 Octopus bimaculoides
GGGCACGCATGCGCAAGGCAACAGGTGGAGAGAGAGAGCAATAGTGTTCAATCTCTTCTCTCTCTAGCAGTGGTGGTGACAACACGTATCTCTCAGCTCGGTACCGACGTGTGGTCGAAGCTTCCTTGGTATTCTAGCGGCATGCCTGTTCACCCAGGAACGAAACGGCTCTACACCAACCTAGAATAAATTATTGATCCGTTGTTACCGTTATCCCTCGTGTTGTTGTATTTCTGGATTTCAATGATTAAGATAAGAACTGGGGAGAGATGGCCGAGCTGTGGTGCTACAAGAAAAGTTTCTATATTGTGAGAGGCAAGATTCTCCATTAATCCCATTGGTGAAAATAACCTCCCAGAAATAGTGGTTGAAGATGGATGGGGAGATATAGAGATGTATGGTGTGTTACCTGTGTCTCCTGGCTTGTGTATGTTTTTGGCAGTCAGGATGCTTGTTGCAGACCCATAACCACAGAAGACTTTCAATTTGCCACCAAGATTGAGGTCTAACGTGTAGTGTTTTATTTCAAGATCTCCAGTATTCTACAACAGAAAGAAAGTTTATTACACGCAATATTCACTTTTAATAAGAAAAGGTATGACTGTATGATAAAAAGCTTGCTTCCCAACTACATTTATACACCAAATGAAAAAACAAAAACTTAGTTAACCAATACATTACAGATTCCTCCAAATAATGTAGAAATATGTCCTGTTAATCAGAGCTATCTTTTTCAATTCGTCTGATCACTTATTTGTGCTGGAGAAAAACCTTTCACTTTTTTACAGAAAAGATTTATGGGGAGGTCCCATAAGTTAAATAGTTCCATTCAGTCAGTACTGAACAAGTCTGTTGTATAATTTAACACAGAAACTTTAGCTTTTAAGGTTTTTTTCACAAAATGTAATGTTACTTATCAATTCACCCTTAAAATATTTTTTCCTGAAACCCCAGTTTCTAATTTGTAGGTATGTGTCAGAGAGAGATCCAATTTAGAAAATATCTTGCCATAATTTAATTTAACAGTAATATCCCCCCCCCCC
>NC_069010.1:6482602-6485316 GCF_001194135.2 Octopus bimaculoides
GGAGTAAGTAGCAGATAGTGGTATGTTTCAAAACATTCATTTAAACTGATCGGCCAGCCAGCCGGTCAGTCAGTCGATACATAGATATCTACCCACACACACATTTACACAGAAGAAACAAAGTGAAATGGAAGAAGAAAAAAGCTGTACTCACCATCTTGAAGAATGCTATCCTTTTGTCTGAAAGATAAAGAAATCATAAGATAAATTAGACTTCTATTCCATTGTATGCTAATTAGTTACCTTAATTATCTATTCATTTCCTTTGTGTGTGAATATAACATGTATATGTATAATCACTATATCACTGTTTCAAGCAAGCTTTTGAATGTTATTATACTATATATTGTTGGTCCGAAAGCTCTTCCAATTCTTTCTTGATTGCACGATCTTTTTCCATCTTGGCCCAAATCACTTAATGAAATCATCTTCCCATCAACAGGAGGCATTCCTAGTGGCATTTTACGATCTCTAAGACACCACTCAGCAACTGGCCATGTCTACTCGCTATCTGCGAACCTTGTGCTTTCTGAAGTCACATTGTTCTTTCTGCTCCATTTTTGGATTATTTCATTTCAGTTATGGTCACGAAATGATATTCCTAGCACAGATGTTTCCATGGCCCTTTGCAACATAGCTAATCAATGTTCTTCCTTCTTTGTAGTAGCCCACGTCTTGCATATAAGAACTGGTTCTTTGGAATAGCATGCACTATGTATATCATGTTTGGTACCTCTCCTCTCTTTTCTTTATTCTCCTTCTAGAAAAGAGTTCTGATTATGTATGTATGTATGTATGTCTCAAAGCTACAAGAAAATACAAGATTAATTCAAAAAAATAAATAAGCATTACATTTGGCAGAGTAATCTGAATGCTAAATGCTAATGTTTTTATTTGAAAGTGATTGAAACAGAAGTAGTGTATTTCAAGAAAAATATGGTAACCAAAGGGATAAACCTAGCTCGGCTGAAAATAAACAATAAACAACAACAATATTACTTACCAGCAGGAATATCTTGAGATGTTATTTTAAGATCTTTGTCCCCATCTTTGAGTTTAATAACAACTTTTGTGGTAGTTTCAACCTTTCCGAACAATACGACAGTGATGTTGAGTCCATCATCAATACCGAAGCGTCTTGGTGCATAGAACAAATAGTACGTACTGGAAAAAAAGAATATATCACAACATTACATGCATAGATACATACAACTATGCGTAGACACATACACAAGCATACATACACACATACACATAAGAGGTGATGTGGAATCACAGGAAGGCTAATGGAGAGAGTAAGGTTTGCGTAGAAGATGCACAGGAGCCATAAAATTTACTGATACACAGGGAATTACTTTTCCCAAATGTCCCAAAGGCCCTCTAGTGGTTGTAGATAATTTCTGTTATTTTGTTTTGACAGTTATTTTGAAGAACAGTGAGAAGATGAAGGAGGCTGTGACAAGAGTCCTGGACACCTTCAGTTTGGAAGACTTCCGTGGGGGGGGGGGCTTTCACTTACTAGCTGGAGCATTACAACATCTGCATTGAAGACAGAGGATCCTACTTTGAGGAAGTTTAGCATTTTGTACTTCTTCGAAATTAATGTCTCGCCTGAGAAAAAGTCTCAAAATTTCTGGAACACACCTTGTATTTCATGTCCCTTTTGTGCTACCAATTATCCCTCCCCTTGGAACCTCTTTTCCTGATAACCATCCCACATTCTAAATATCATCCCTACAAATTCATTCTTCAGTGAATACTCTTTTTCCCCCTACACATTCTCATATCTACTATTGATGCTTTTGTCATTCATTATATCCAAGCCACATACCTCTGGCCCCTATTTTTGTCCCCATGCATCCTTCTCTCACCCTCCTCCACTTCAAATCCCTCTCTTTTCCAACTGAAGTAACAATATACTCATCTACTCCCCAGCAAAACACCTATATCTGTCCCTCTATACCTTAGTGGAGGTGCTTAGCTCAGTGGTTAGGGTGTTGGACTCATGATCATAAGATTGCGGTTTCAATTCCTTAATATGGCAATGAGTTGTGTTCTTGGGTAAAACACTTCATTTCACATTTCTCCAGTCCACTCAGCTGGCAAAAGCGAGTAATCCTGCAATGGACTGACATCCCATCCAGGTGGGGAATATATACATCAGGAAACCAGCCCTTATGAGTTTGTAGGACTTGAGAAGGCAACTTTACATTTACCTTACCCTCTATACCAGAAATCTCTCAACCGGCACAAAGCCACACCCCATTGATACTACTCCCCACTCACAGTTGAGAGGTTTTTGCTTTGCAAAATATTTGGTGACCCATGTAAAAAGCAATTGTATTGGTGTCGTGTAAAAAGCACCCAGTACACTCTGTAAAATGGTTGGCATTTGGAAGGGCATCCGTCTATACAAACCATGCTAAAACAGACGTTGGAGCCTGGTGCAGCTCTCAGCCTTGCCAGCCCCTGTCAAACACAAGCAGAGAGTGTGTGTGTGTGTGTGAAAGAGAGAGACAGACAGACAGACAGACAGACAAATCCTGATGATAGAATGGCATGAATAACTTACGTATTGTTTGTTTTGGTAGAACCAACCATGCAAATGGATATGGTCAAAAAAATACCCAACTGGAGCACGGACACCATCTTGAGCTGAAAAAAAAAAAAGTTTACAAACCTATGTACGTATATATACATATATATATATACAT
>NC_069010.1:6488210-6490943 GCF_001194135.2 Octopus bimaculoides
TATACATATATTTGTACGTATATATACATATACATGTACGTATATGTATGTATATGTATGTATATATACATATATATATGTACATATAAACATATTTATATATGTATATATGTATATGTATATATATATATATATATTAGACAGAAAAGTTGTGAAGATGCAGCCACGGTTCAAGTCCCATGGATGTCTGTTGACAACTTTTTTTCTGTCTTATAAGGGTAATAATAGCCAATCTTTCTGCTGTTTTGACAGCTATACTGTATTCAAAAAATTACTTACTTGTCCATACAATATAACACACACACACACACACAAGTATATATAAACAGATTTTAGAAATATAAGTAGGAAAAAAGAAACTGAAGAGCAAACTTACTTTATGTCTTGACAACAGGTGTCTCTAAAAAACACTATGGAAAATCTGAGAATATGTGTCAAATGGTATGTGACGCAAGTGGGGGTGTGAAAATGTGTCGAACTGGAAAGGCAAGGCCGTAAACTATTACGTCACTTTACCAAAATAGAAAAAGGACTGGTTCTGGTTCTGGTTTATTCAGCTGGTTGTTTTTTTATTATTGTTGTGGATGTGAATATATATTTGTGGAAGTGCATGGCTCAGTGTTTAGTGCATCAGGCTAACAATCATGAGGTAGTGAGTTCGATTCCTGCACCGGGCTGTGAGTTGTGTTCTTGAGCAAGGCATTTTATATCACGTTGCTCCAGTTCACTCAGCTGTAGAAATGAGTTACAATGTCACTGGTGCCAAGTTGTATCGGTCTGCCTTTCCCTTGGATAATATCAGTGGCATGGAGAGGGGGAGGTTGGTATGCATGGACAACTGCTGGTCTTCCATAAACAACCTTGCCCGAACATGTACCTCGAGGGTACTTGCCCAAGATTCCGTGCAGTGGGACTGAAACCAGAGTCGTGTGGTTGGGAAGCAAGCTTCTTACAACACACACACACACACACATATATATATATATATATATATATATATATATATATACATCTACGCAATAAACTTCATTCAGTTTCCATGTACCAAATCCACTCACAAGACTTTGATTGGCACAAAGCTATAGTAGAAGACACTTGCACAATGTGCCATGCAGTGGGACTGAACCCAGAACCATATGGTTGGAAATCAAACATCTTACTAAACAGCCATGCCTGTCCTTTGTCCAACATCAAAACAAAGAAGAATTCACAGTTATAAAGATGGGAGCACGGGGTGGGGAGATATAGAGAGAGTCTTTTTTGTGGAGTAAAGTTGAAAACCCAGTTTGCCAAACTGTTACCTGAACAAATCCCACACCACTACACTGGACTCCTTTGTTCTCCGCTGAATTCAAAACACTGTATCAAAAATAACAACAAAAAAAAACTACTGCCATATATCGTTGACATCCACCACCTAACTGTCAAGGACAGTCAACGAAAATTCTTGTTTCTTTAGAAAAGAAAAAATTACACCTTATTCTTCTATTTCTATTGTTTTCTGTTGTGACTGAGAATATCTATTCTATTTTTAGTCTTTTATAACCCTTATTTTGTTTTGACACCTTAATTTCTCACCAAAAGACACAACACTTATTGTATGCGCACCTTTTCATTATCATGGAAATCTTTTTGCCAATACCTTGGCTTTCATAATCCTCATACAACCACCCATTAACCACCCTCCAGTGTACCTTCCACACCATACAAACGCTCTTTATTTACCTGTGGCTTAGTGGGTAGCATAGTTGGCTCACAATCATAAGGTCCTGAGTTTGATTCCCAGCGGCGTGTTCCATTCTTGTGCGAGACACTTTATTTCACATTGCCCTGGTTCACTCAGCCAGCAAAAAGGAGTTGTACTCACAGTTCATTTGACCAGCCTTGTCACATTTGATGCTTGACACTGAAGCTCCCTGAGAACTACATTAAGGGGACCGGTATCTGTGGAGTACTCAGCCACTTGCATTTTAATTTCATGAGATCACACTTGTTATTACATGAGATCACGATTGTTATTACATGAGATCACACTTGTTATTACGATATACATTCCTTAACTGAGAGTTAGTAATCGTTACGATTCTTCCCCCATTCTCTCTTGCTTTCTTCATGCATTCCTTTTTTTTTTCCTCCCCTTTGACCAAAAATATTTCCCCACCCTCTTCCCTCCACATTATCTTTTTTTTTTTGGCGAATACCACTCCCCTTGATAATTTCCGTGATTCAGCCAAAATAGCCGTATCGAATACTACCAGTCAAATGGCCTTGCTTAAATTACTCATTTTTCCTTTTTCCTTCTTCTATTCCTAAGTTCTCTCTACATTTATATTCTCCACTCCTACTGCACTCTCTGCACATTCTGATCGAATCTTCCATGCATTAACATGTACCTCCTCGCAACACTGTAAGCTTTCATTTAATCAAGATACTCTTGGCATGAAGAGTAGCCTCTGGTATACACCCCAATTTGGATATTTACCACTTCCAAGGTTCTGTTCGCTATGAAACATATGTAGCTCAGATCCCATTGACTGTTCATTAGCTCTTATATATACGTACATATCCCCATATATATCTATATACGTGATGCTAATATACATTTTTGTGCGGGTGGCACATAAAAGACACCATTTCGAGCGTGGCCGTTTTCGTGCGGGTGACACGTAAAAGCACCCACTACACTCTCTGAGTGGTTGGCGTTAGGAAGGGCATCCGGCTGTAGAAACTCTG
>NC_069010.1:6490953-6491545 GCF_001194135.2 Octopus bimaculoides
ACCCACTACACTCTCTGAGTGGTTGGCGTTAGGAAGGGCATCCGGCTGTAGAAACTCTGCCAAATTAGATTGGAGCCTGGTGTAGCCATCTGGTTCACCAGTCCTCAGTCAAATCGTCCAACCCATGCTAGCATGGAAAGCGGACGTTAAACGATGATGATGATGATGATATATACGCAGTCTAATTTTTATGTTGCTTTTAAATAAAGCATATTACCCTACCTCTGGTATTTGAGTACTCTTTTTTCCAGCTTGTTGCACATTTTATGTGCTTACTCCAGTATATATATATGTTGCCAGTGCCCCTGGACTGGCTCCTGTGCGGGTGGCACATAAAATACACCATTTTGAGCGTGGCCGTTACCAGTACCGTCTGACTGACCTTCGTGCGGGTGACACGTAAAAGCACCCACTACACTCTTGGAGTGGTTGGCATTAGGAAGGGCATCCAGCTATAGAAACTCTGCCAAATCAGATTGGAGGCTGGTGTTGCCATCCGGTTTCACCAGTCCTCAGTCAAATCGTCCAACCCATGCTAGCATGGAAAGCAGACGCTAAACGATGATGATGATGATGATGATATATATATATA
>NC_069010.1:6491902-6496988 GCF_001194135.2 Octopus bimaculoides
ATATATATATATATATATATATATATATATATATGATTGACTCTCCCATTGAAGATGATGTGTGAACGTTCAGCTTTAGCTGAATGACCAGCTGGCGCCCTCTATCAAATTAAAGTTGCCTAAACAAGTGTATGGTGTACCAAATATCAGGTGTCGAAGTGATTGCAGAGTAATGTGAGATAAAGTGTTTTTCTTAAGAACTCAATGCACCACCTAGTCTAGGAACTGAAACCACGATCTCGTGATCATGAGTGCAACACCCTAACCCCTAGGCCATTTATATCCTGTATGTGTGTGAGTGTGTTTCCAAAAATGGTTAATATGGATATATACTCCTAGCAGGTACTGTGTTAACTTTTATTAGTTAACAATGCTGGCTATAATGGAATAGTTATATCAGTAACTGACTTGACTTGCACACAGCCAAGTCAGAACAGATACCGTAGTAACAGTACCAAGCAGCGTTGCTAGGCAAACAAATTTTACGTTAGCTCAAATATTTTTGCGACATATTTTAACTTTTAATGGCAAAGTAACACCCACACACACACACACACACACACACACACACACACACACATGCATGCACACACGCATGCATGCATGTTCACATAGACATGGATAAGATGAAGAAGATAGGTAGACGGATGGACAAGACAGTCAGAGAGATAACTTTCTGTATTGGCCACACAGGGCTGAACACAGAGGGGACAAGTACAAATGGAGAACAAATGGAGAGCTTTTCTTTTCGAAAATGAAAAAAAAAGGGGGAAAATAAGAAAGTAAAATTCTGATCAAAAAATGATCGGGGGTGGGGAGACAGACAGATCGATAGATAAGATAGATAGATAGATAGATAGATAGATAGATAGATAGATAGATAGACAGATAAGACTGATCAATAGACAGATAAGACACACATAGATAAGAAAGACAGACAGACAAGACTGATAGTTAGATAGACAGGTAGACAGACAGATAGATAGTTCAGAAAGATAAATAGATGGACAGGACATATAGTTAACATAGATAGATGGATAGCAGGAGCAGTTGTGCAACGTATATGCTGCTATCCCTCTATCTATCTTAACTATATGTCCTATCTGTCTGTGTACGTGTGTGTCATTCATTATAAATATTAGTTTTACTCATTAATCAATTAATTAATCATAAATCTTCATGGAAAACTTCTGTTATACTCCTGCTTGAAAATTTGTGGCATTCGGTATGCCAGCACAAACAATACAACAAACACCATACACCACTGACGGATAGATGAATGGTTGGATGGGTGGATAGATATATGGGTGGATAGATGGATAAATAGATTGGTGGATAGATGGATAAATAGATTGGTGGATAGATAGATAGAAAGGTAGATATAGATAGATGGATCAATAGATGAATGGCTATAGATAGACAGATTGTTGTTGTTGGCACTCCGTTGCTTACGACGTCGAGGGTTCCAGTTGATCCGATCAACGGAATAGCCTGCTCGTGAAATTAACGTGCAAGTGGCTGAGCACTCCACAGACACGTGTACCCTTAACATAGTTCTTGGGGATATTCAGCGTGACACAGAGTGTGACAAGGCTGACCCTTTGAATTACAGACACAACAGAAACAGGAAGTAAGAGTGAGAGAAAGTTGTGGTGGAAGACTACAGCAGGGTTCGCCACCATCCCCTGCCGGAGCCTCTTGGAGCTTTCGGTGTTTTCGCTCAATAAACACTCACAACGCCAGGTCTGGGAATCGAAACTGCGATTCAATGACCGCGAGTCCGCTGCCCTAACCACTGGGCCATTGCGCCTCCACTGATAGACAGATATAGATAAATAGATAGACACATATCTATGTATATATGCCTTTCTGATTGTGTTTTCCGATATCCAGTGTTTGTTTACATCCTCATAACCTAGTGGTGAGGCAAACGATTCCGATAAAATAAGTATCTGACTTGGATAGATAAATAAATAAATAAATAAATGAATACTTTGAAAGATCTCTTTAACAAAACCTTTCAAAGTGGTGCTCCAGCATGACCGCGGTAAAATCACTGAAACAAATAAAAGATAAGAAAGGATGCAATGTGTGTGCATGTTTGCGAATAGATGTGTGTTTGTGTGTGTGTGTGTGTGTTTGTGTGTGTGAACATGTTTCATATATGAATGTGTTTGAGAGTGTGCATGTGAGGGATGAGTACAAGTGAAATGTGTGTGTGTGTGTGTGTTGCTACGGTTACTTAAAGCAAACTCGTTTACTAATTATTTATTGACTGTCCAGTCAACCATGGCACAAGTCCTATTTTAATTCTGACGTCACACTCCATTGCCATAGCGATTGCAATTTGTGCTCTCAGCAATCAAGCTACACATGCACTCAAAATAAAAAAAACTGCAGTCATACTGGGGCAACGCCTAGTAGAATTTCCAGTCAAATGAATCAATACCAGTATTTATTTTTTTAAAGCCTTGAACTTATTCTATCGATCTCTTATGATGAACCACTAGGTTATGGGCACATAAGCACATTGACACTGGTTGTCAAGCAGTGGTGGTGGTCAAAGACACGTACACACACACACACACACACACATATATATATATATACATACATACATACATATACACACACAAGGGGCATCTTTCAGTTTCCGTCAGCCTGAGGCTACAATAGAATATACTTGCCCAAGGGGCCACACAGCGAGACTGAACTTGGGACCATGTGGTTGGGAAGCAAGCTACTTACCACATGTTTATCTGTGTGTGTATATATATATATATATATATATATATATATATATATACACACACACACATATATATATGTATATATATATATATATATATATATATATATATATATATACATGACAGGCTTCTTTCAGTTTCTGTCTACCAAATCCACTCACAAGGCTTTGGTCGGCCCAAGGCTTATAGTAGAAGACACTTGCCAAAGGTGCCACACAGGGAAATTGAACCTGGAACTATGTGTCTGGGAAGCAAGTTTCTTACCACACAGTCATGCCTGCATGTAAAGGACAAAAGAAAAGCAAAAATCAGCCTTGGCCAGATTTTGAACTCAGAGCCAATCAGAATTTTGTCTGATGTGTTTAACAAGGCTGCCATTTCATTGCTTTGGCTGTAAATAAAATATTATAAACTCACCAGTATACTTTACACCTGTATTATTAGGTGTATGTCTTCAAGATAATAAATAGTAATACGAATTATCAAGTTTCTAAGCAATTATTCACAGGTTGTGCATTTCTGAATTCAAGGTATTTAAAAATATTTATGAGGTGATAAAATGAATCACACTTTTTTTCAATGACACAGTGTAATGATGCAACACAAGTTAGCAGAGACTGGTTGTCACAGGTCAATAGCTAATTGTATCATATGTGTGTACATGTGATATATTTGTGTGGGCATCCTTTGCTCCCATAGGTGTGTGTGTGTGTGTGTGAGTGCATGCGTGCATGTAATTTCTTTAAAATTCACAATACATGTATTTTAAGTGCCACAAATGTTGGAGAAATAATCAAACATGTCCTTTGAAAATAAATCACATATCAGAGCAAACGAAAAAAAAAATTAGAATAATACAAGAAACATGAAAAAAAAACAAAACAAGAAGGCAACATATAGAAAATGCAGAAAGTAAACAAATGTTTTTTCTATTATTCAACTTTTTCAGTTTGTTATATGTGGTTTGCGCCTGAAGAATATGTTTGGGTATTTCTGAACATAGGAAATTATTAGTAGCACTGAAGGACATGAATTGTAGCCTTTAAATAGATTGAACCTGAAACCATGTGGCTGGGAAATTCCTCCTACCCAATGCTGCCTGAAGACAGCATTGGCACACAGTACCATTGCCTGGGAGCTGTACAAGTCTAGGGGGCCAGTTTCTGACCTATGTACTCTGTGGCCTATGTACTCAATACATACAGTAGAAAAAATAGCAAGCTGGCAAAATCATTAGCACATTTCATCTGTTATTAGGTCCGGAGTTCAACTTTGCCTTTCAGTCTTTAGAGGTTGATAAATTACCAACTGAGCGCTATAATCGATTTATCCCTTCCCCCAAAGATGCTGGCCTTGAGCCAAAATCTGAAACCAATACATATAATTGGGCCCAGTACATTGATTTACTTCCTAAAAAGGCCCTACTCTCACCCAACACCTCCAAAATTTTTCCTTTCATCAAATTCCAATATAATCATAATCTACATCATCTGAAAGGTATCTAAGGAAAATTTCATTAAAAAGTATCCATTATGTTTTTTTAGTTATGAGAAAAAGCAGTGAGAGGGGCAAACTTGTGTAGGTATGCCCAAGTAACATAAGAGAGTTATAAGGAAACAAGGTTGATAGGTGTGGGGTACTTTTGTGTAGTTATACCCAAGTAACATGAGGAAATAAAGTTTGTTGGGGTACAACTTGTGTACTTATGCACAAATGGCATAAGAAAATTATGAGGAAATGAAGTCAGTGTGGGGTACTTTTCTGTAGTTATACCCAAGTAGCACAAAGAAACAAAGATGGTCATGGCACACATTTGTGTATTTATGCACAAATGGCAAAGTTGGGCAGGAGGTAAGGGGCATGATTGTGTGGTTACACCCACAGAGTTTCCAGCTACGCAAATTCCAAAGCTTTGGTGAACTCAAGGTTATTGTAGGAAACACCTGCCTAAGGTGCTGTGCAGTGATGCTGAACTAACAACCACTTAAGCGTGAAGGTAATGCGTGGAAATGGAAGGGAAATAGCAGGAAATATAGTCAACATTCTGCACCCAACCACATTTATATAAACAAATAGATGTCATGACAGTAGGAGATACACATTTAGCTGCAAGAAGGATTTTCATGCTGGGCTGGCTGTTATATAAATATGTGTCATCTATATTTATGTATTTTCAAACATCTAATTGACAGTTGGCATTTCTGGTTTTTGTATGATATTCAAGTTTTGCTACAATAGTACTACTTTTATTACTGTTTTAGTCTGTTTTTCTCTCTCTCTTTCTCTCTCTCTCTCTCCCTCTCTCTCTCTCTCTCTATGCATATGTATATATATAT
>NC_069010.1:6498046-6500623 GCF_001194135.2 Octopus bimaculoides
AAAATTCCAACAAGGTAGTTGTGTAAAATTTCGTTAAATGATACCCATTTTCCTGAAAGTTATGAGGTGGGGAAAAGTCGGGTCGTGTGACTTCCCGAAACTCCTCTCCCACTCCTGCAAAATTCTTCCCCATAAATCCCTATATAGTCTGAATCTACAACATATAAGCGGTGTGTGTTGAAATTTTCGTTAAAAAATAACCATTTTTCTGGAAGTTATGAGTCAACAAAGTCAGTGGGGTACACATCTGTAGTTATGCCGAGAGAGAGAGCGAGAGAGGGGCAAACATACATTTGATATTATTTCCCATCTTTACCCAACATATCCATAATTTAATAGAAATTGAAGAGACGTCTTCTCCCTACCCGCAAGACTTTTTTATCCGCTAACACTTTTACTAACATTGCTATATATACACACCCATTCTACTAGTTTAGGTATACATACACAACTACTATGTGTATACACGCACCTGAGTACTATAATTGGTCTTACAGCTTCAGTTCCAATCATCCGGCTCGCTGTCTTCGATGAGATCCATCAACTCTACACCAGAAATATGTTTTGGAAATTCAAGTGGTTGAAAGAAATTTAACAAAATCCCGATCAGCTAATTTATGGGGACATAAACAAAGCAGCAC
The DNA here is from genome assembly GCF_001194135.2 of Octopus bimaculoides. NCBI lineage: Eukaryota > Metazoa > Mollusca > Cephalopoda > Octopoda > Octopodidae > Octopus > Octopus bimaculoides. The sequence goes on from NC_069010.1 coordinate 6,498,688, forward strand.
CGGTTGCCAAGTGGTGATGGAATGTATATATATGTATATATGGCCAGTAAATCATAAATCCGAAAGAGAAACACACTCTAAGGTACAGAGAAGTGGAGTAATTAAGATAGTTATGGCAAGTTTGTGGGGTTATCTTGGGATTCACGTCCATAAAGTGCTTAGTTTTACCCCCATTGAGGACCTGAAGCTAAGCGCTTTATGAACGTGACAGGTAACCCCAAAGACCGATCATAGCTAACTTTTTCAAATACACACACACACCTGTACAACTGTGAACCATGCGAAGTTGGATTCCTCATAACATCCAGAAAAATGGACACTAACACACATCACAATTGTTTTCGAAATTTCCAATTTTTTTAGATATGTATGTGCGAGTCTATTTTTTTCTTTTTCTTTTTTTTATTTTATATTTTTCAAATTAAATTCCGATATAATCGAAATCTACGCACGTTGAGAGATGTTTGTTGAAAATTTTATTTAAAAACAAAACACTCATTTCTCTGAAAAGTTACGTCACAGCACTGACTCGTGTGAATTTTCGGAAACCCTTCTACCCCACCAACAGCCACAGTTGTTTACGTTTTTGAGTTCAAAACCCCGCCAAATGCGAACATTACCTTTCATCCTTCCCTATCGATAAAATAGAGAACCAGATTTTCCTCCAAAGCCTCTCAGACTTGAAAAACAAATGCTCTTCGATCGACGAATCTTCCTCAAACCAAACGTTGAATAATTTAACTAGGTGATACAGTGCAGTGTTTTAAAAAAAAAAAACGTATAGAGGGATGATCATGGTTAAAATTTTTGAATGTAGTTGATCTGAAAGCTAAAGAACAAAAGAAAAAGCAAGATAGAGGGGGTAAACGATAAAGGGGACCCTACACAACGGCGCGATCAAGAATTTCATTATTATACATCGAGATGATACAGACTGTTGGTGGTGGTCATTTCATAACTCGCTCTTTCAAACAGATCGATTTCATAGGTTTCATTAAGTAACAACTGCGTGTACGGCCACAGATTGTTGCTGAGCTCATAACGAGCAGATATTTTATTTGTGACTCATCGGACTACATTGATGATTATTAAATATGGCCTTTAAATATATATATATATAAACAGTAGGTGTAATTTAGGAGAGACTAAACTGCTTCCTCGTCGTTGAACTAGTTTCTGATAGTGGTGGTGACATTAAGTTATGAAAATAGAACTTGAAAGTATTTTAGGTCACTTGGGGAAATTAACTTATGAACCTTGAGGCCTTAAACCGTCGAAGCTCCTATTTATTCCGTCTTTAAACGTTGTTGAGGCGGTTGGGCAACGATCAATAAATGAGATGACATAATATAGTTAGAAACGCAACTTACCCCAGATGTAATTTCGCCTTTGTTTGTGTGAGTGAGTGCGTGTATGTAGAGATGTATCTTGAGTGTGTATCTTAAGTTCGATATGAAAAGTTTGGGTCAACCGTGACAGGAAAACGACGGAAGAGGAAGAGTTAAAAATGAAAGAGGGGGAGGGGGGAAAGAGAAGAGGAGTAAATTGGAGTAGATGAGAGGCGTGGTGACTGGAAAAAGAGGGAGGGTTTTGTGTATGTGTGTGTGTGAGCGGCTGTGTGTGTGTGTGTGTGTCCGTGTGAGCGTGTCACTGTATATCTGTGTGGGTGCATGTGTGTATACAGTTGGAAAGAGAGAGAGAGAGAGAAAATTAGGAAATATAGAGGTGGATAATTGATAGGCGAGTTAAGAAGAGATGGAGCGAGTGAGGGAAAGAAAGAAAGAAAGAAAGAAAGAAAGAAAGGCGGGTGGGAGACAGAAAAGGTGAGGGAGAAAAAGAAAGGAGGGGTGAGAAAGAAAGAATAAGGGGATGAGAGATAAGAAGAGAAGAGAAAAGGGTTGATAAAAACGTCAGAAGAAGAATACAGATAATATAT
>NC_069010.1:6501633-6502901 GCF_001194135.2 Octopus bimaculoides
GACTTCAAAATTTTGAAAGAATGGTTTTTGGCATATTCGGAATCTCTGTCATCGAAAACATAGGAATCCACTGATGAAATTTAAAGGACCAAAAAAAAAAAAAAAAGAATGGTGGATTTTTGGCGCCGGTTTACTTCCAGACATAAACCATTCAATTTACTTCAGTGCCATATATGTGTATGCCAACTGAATTAAGTTTGCATTATTTACATTTTGTATCCCACATTTTGAAATAGAAATACACAGTCACATGTCAAATTTAAGTAATACTAATGTTAGTCATAGAATGGTCGGTGTGCAAATGACAATAAGCACCAAGCGCCGTGTTTGTGTGTATACTGGTAGTACTTCGTGGAAATGTCACGGTTATATTGAAAATTCTAAGATAGAAATGTATAGCTTTTTGAAACATTAGACCCCCTCAGATGATATAAAAGTCTGTATATGTAGAATTAATTGTGCAACCTCAAGAAACATCTCTTAAAAGTTTTATATGTTAGCGTCTTCCACTTTGTGAATTGTCCGTTATTTTTCACCTCATATTAAGAAATAAACGTTATTAACTACGGAACAAAATGAAATACATTATCTATAATGTTATTCAGTCTCGCTAAATTTTCAATAAATCTTAATACGGTTATTTGAAAAACTATAAAAACATTTTAATTTACATCGTTTATTGTCGGACATTTTTTTCAAACTTTTGGCTTAGCAGACGACAGTTAATACACTAATGCGCATGCGTTAACTGATAGGTGATTAAAGAATATTAAAAAACAAAACAAAAAAACTAACACTTTTCGCTGTTCCCTTCACTAAACACATTCCCTCACTCTCTTCCTTTACCTTTTTCGGAAAGACTTCCGTCCGCCCCCCACCACCGCCGTTTTCTCCCAAATTTACTCTTTTACTTGTTTCAGTCATTTGACTGCGGCCATGCTGGAGCACCGTCTTTAGTCGAGCAAATCGACCCCAAGACTTATTCTTTGGAAGCCTAGTACTTATTCTATCGGTCTCTTATTGCCGAACCGCTAAGTTACGAGGACCTAAATACACCAGCATCGGTTGTCAAGCAATGCTGGGGGGGGGGACAAACACAGACACACAAACATATACATACACACATACATATATACATATACATATACATATATACGACGGGCTTCTTTCAGTTTCCGTCTACCAAATCCACTCACAAGGCTTTGGTCGGTCCAAGGCTATAGTAGAAGACACTTGCCCAAAGTGACACGTAGTGGGACTGAACCCAG
>NC_069010.1:6502956-6504410 GCF_001194135.2 Octopus bimaculoides
CTCCTGCGCCTTTGTTTATTTTTTATATTTGTTTTCGGATACGGAGGTTCGGGAAAATTGCCAAAAATCGGCATTGTGAAATTAGGTTGGAATTACCGAAATACGACAATTTTTTTTACATGAAATAACTTCGAATACAAATGTTTTTTATCTGTTCTATAACGCAAAAATATATAAGTATACGAAGTTTGAAAGTGTTTCGGTAGAAAACGCACTAAATAAAACATAAATAACAAGTGGGTCCCGCCAAATCAGAAAGATCCGCCGTCGGGATTATCCAGAAGAGACCAGATGGTCTTACGGTTTGTCCCTGGGTAAGAGGTCCGTGTCTCATCAGGGACACCACGGTCTGTGACTCCTTTGCTCCCTCCCACATCATGGGATACTGCAGGGAATGAGAGGGTCGCTGCATCCGAAGCTGAACGGAACAAAATCGTTAAATATCGGAACTTGTCAGTGAACCATTTCTTCCTGTCTGGCTTTTGAGACGTTTGGAGGGGCTGGGCCGCTAACATCGTTGGCAAGTCTCCTTAGCGAGGTGTCGAGTTTTGCCTTGTAGGATGCTTGGTTTTTTCAAACTCCTTAGTCTAGCCATCGCCCGGGGTAATGTCGCAAGCATGTTGGCTTGCTTCTGTTGAACCTTGTGGTGTGCGACCAGTTGAAGCACTTAGTGTTGAATTGATGTTTCTTTCTTTCGTTTTCTTTCTTCCTCTTTTTCCTTCTATTCCCCACCTTTTTCTATCTTTCTTAACTCGTGTTCGTATTTTCTTCGGTTTGGGATTTGTATTTTAATGTGGGTTTTCCTGAATCTTATTTCTTTATTGCTCACAAGGGGCTAAACATAGAGGGGACAAACAAGGACAGACAAACGGATTAAGTCGATTATAACGACGCCAGTGCGTAACTGGTACTTATTTAATCGACCCCGAAAGGATGAAAGGCTAAGGCGACCTCGGCGGAATTTGAACTCAGAACGTAGCGGCAGACGAAATATCGTTAAGCATTTCGCCCGGCGGTGTTAACGTTTCTGCCAGCTGATTCTAGACGTATTATAAGCCAGTCATACCCAGAACTAAAGATACTAATCAAATAAACTAGGACTAACAAGTCGTTTTATTCATGGGTTATTATTCACCGCTTTTTGCGCATGCGCCTTACTATTTGGAATTTCCAAAATGCTTTTGTCAAAGGTTGGAAGATAATGTGAACAGGAATGAGTCATTGCTGTAATTGTGGTCCTTGTTAATACCAGTAGGTATATAATATTGTCTTGTGTGAAACTTGGAAACGAATACCGTATGTAGATTGTGATATTTCTGTTGATTCTCCTTTGCCATGTGTAACCATCGTCTGCTTCCATACGCCCGCTCATTTGTATGTGGGAATGTGCGTGTGTATGTGTCTCTCTGTCTCGCTATATATATATATATATATATATATATATATATATATAT
>NC_069010.1:6505114-6506374 GCF_001194135.2 Octopus bimaculoides
CACAGACACGTGTACCCTTAACGTAGTTCTCGGTGTGGGGGGGGGATATTCAGCGTAACACAGTGTGTGACAAGGCTGACCCTTTGAATTACAGGCACAACAGAAACAGGAAGAAAGAGTGAGAGAAAGTTGTGGTGAAAAAGTACAGCAGGGTTCGCCACCATCCCCTGGCCAGTAAAAATAAAATGTGTGTACATGGCTGTGTGGTAATAAGTCTGCTTCCCAACCACATGGTTCCAGGTTCAGTCCCACTGTGTGGCACCTTGGGCAAGTGTCTTCAACTCTAGCCTTGGGCTGACCAAAGCCTTGTGAGTGGATTTGGTAGACAGAAACTGAAAGAAGCCTGTTGTTTAAAATTTGGTCTTCTGATGTTTACTTTCATTTTATGACAGCTATTACATACAAATCCTGTTTTCTGATTGGTTAAAAATTAACAAACGTTAAACCTCTGTAACATTCTTCTGAAATAAACAAATCACAAATTAAAAGTCAGCATGAAAAAAATAAAACATCAATATGGCTGTGTGGTAAGAAGTTTGCTTCCCTACCACATGGTTCCAGCTTCAGTTCCACTGTGTGACACCTTGGGCAAGTGTCTTCTACTATAGCCTCGAGGATATATCAGCCGAAACATTGTGTTACCAACAAACAAGATGAGGACAAATATCTGTCAAATGTGAATAATGTAAATAATGTACATAATTCCTCATCTCTTAAATATAGAACTGTGGTATACTCAGCTTATGGAATCCTTACTCAGTATCATGATCCACAGGCTTGGCTATTCTAGAAACAGCTGTTAAGACGCTGTCTTTTTATAAAGACTGATGATTATGTTATTGACCCTGAATGGATGAAATGCAAAGTTGACCTCAGCAGCATCTGAACTCAGGACATAAACTTACTAATATATATTAATATATAATTATATATCAGTATCATCATCATCATCATCATCATCGTTTAACGTCCGCTTTCCATGCTAGCATGGGTTGGACGATTTGACTGAGGACTGGTGAAACCGGATGGCAACACCAGGCTCCAGTCTGATTTGGCAGAGTTTCTACAGCTGGATGCCCTTCCTAACGCCAACCACTCAGAGAGTGTAGTGGGTGCTTTTTCGTGTCACCCGCACGAAAACGGCCACGCTCGAAATGGTGTCTTTTATGTGCCACCCGCACAAGAACCAGTCCAGGGGCACTGGCAACGATCTCGCTCGAAAATCCTACGGGAGCCAGTCAGGCGGTACTGGCAACGGCC
>NC_069010.1:6509071-6509818 GCF_001194135.2 Octopus bimaculoides
CACTAATATAAAAACAGGAATAAATCCGAAGTGAGGAACTAGTGTATAACACATATTTTACTCAGGGAAAAAATTTTAAAAAATAAAAATAAGGACGATCCCGAAATATAACAATATCTGTTTCAACACGATTTCGCATTAGGAATCTTGCAGAACAAATCCATAAATGTAATTGTTATTATTCAATCTCTTATTTTACATGTAGTTTATGCCACTTAGTACCAAGTTAGAAATAATTTTGGTCTGTGCCATGTTAGGCTGATAGTCCAAGTACTTTTACAATCTTGCTTCCCAACCACATGGTTCCAGGTTCAGTCTCACTACATGGCACTTTCGGCAAGTGTCTTCTACTGTAGCCTTGGGCTGACCAAACCCCGTAAATGGATTTGGTAGATGGAAACTGAAAGAAGCCCGTCATATATACAACGGACTTCTTTCAGTTTCCATCTACCAAATCCACTCCCGAGGCTATAGTAGAAGACACTTGCCCAAGGTACTACACAGTGGGACTGAACCCAGAACCATGTGGTTGGGAAGCACACAGCCACTCCTGCACCTATATATATATATATATAGTTGAGGGAACCTGTGGAAGAAACAGTTGAGGGAACCCATGGAAGAGGTAGGCCCAGGAAGACCTGGGCTGAGGTGGTGAGGCAAGACCTTCGAACATTGGGCCTCACCGAGGCAATGACTACTGACCGAGACCTTTGGAAATGTGCTGTGCGTGAGAAGACCCGGCAAGCC
>NC_069010.1:6509832-6512440 GCF_001194135.2 Octopus bimaculoides
GAGCGAGATCGTTGCCAGTGCCCCTGGACTGGGTCTTGTGCGGGTGGCACATAAAAGACACCATTTCGAGCGTGGCCGTTTTCGTGCGGGTGACACGTAAAAGCACCCACTACACTCTCTGAGTGGTTGGCGTTAGGAAGGGCATCCAGCTGTAGAAACTCTGCCAAATTAGATTGGAGCCTGGTGTAGCCATCCGGTTTCACCAGTCCTCAGTCAAATCGTCCAACCCATGCTAGCATGGAAAGCGGACGTTAAACAATGATGATGATGATGATGATATATATATATATATTGATCCACTGGCTGATAATTGATGAGGAGTTAGTGACCATCTGTGTCTGTTTCCCATTTGTTCCTGCATTTATTATGTTTTTTTTTAACTAATTATATATATATGTATATATATATATATTGTGTATGTCTGTATATGTATGCATACATATATGTATAGACTTGCACACACACACACACACATGTATTTATGTACAATTTCATCTCGTTTCACTGCACCTGTATATACAACACAAATCCATTGCACACTCACGCATACAACATAACATTTCATATTGTTTTTGCTAAAAGATATTTTTCCATCAACGCCCACACTTAAGCTCCATTGTACTTCAGTAACGGTCGGTACTCTAATGTCTCTCACTCTCTCTCTCTCGTTTCATACAATTAGATTTCCTGTTTCTTGCACAAACAACTCTGCTAGGAAAACGTAACATCAATGTAATCTTGTGGTGTTATTATGTTTGAGATGATAACCGGAGTGAAAAACAAAAAAATGTCAGAAGGCTTGGTAACTTGAGAAGAATGGAAGAACATGTTGTGTGGCTTTGTTTCTTGTCCTTGAAATTTAATTAAAGGTGTATAGCAAGGTGTATCTAATGATAAGCAAGTGACATCTTATGCATCACTGTGACATATGTCTCTTATCTTTTGCATGTTTCAGTCGTTGGACTGCGGCCATGCTGGAGCACCACCTTAAAGTGTTTGGGCCGAAGAAATCGACCCCCCCCCCGGACTTATTCTTCATTAGCGCAGTACTTATTCTATTGGTCTCTTTTGCCGAACCGCTAAGTTACCATGGATGTAAACACACCAACACTGGTAGTCAAGTGGTGATGGGTTGCACACACACACACACACACACACACACACACATATCTCCTGTCTTTCTCATATTCATTTAATACAGTAGTACCTTGGTTTACAAACTCCTGATTGTGAATAAATTGTGCTTTATATATATATATCTATATCTATCTATCTATATATATATATAGAAAGCATGATACCAGCATAGGTATAGGTACCTTTTTTACATGTCGCCATCAGTGGTACCTTTTTTACACGTCACCATCAGCGGTGCCTTTTTTACATGTCGCCATCAGTGGTACCTTTTTTACATGTCACCATCAGTGGTACCTTTTTTACATGTCGCCATCAGTGGTACCTTTTTTACATGTCACCATCAGTGGTACCTTTTTTACATGTCACCATCAGTGGTACCTTTTTTACATGTCACCATCAGCGGTACCTTTTTTACATGTCACCATCAGCGGTGCCTTTTTTACATGTCGCCATCAGTGGTACCTTTTTTACATGTCACCATCAGTGGTACCTTTTTTACATGTCACCATCAGTGGTACCTTTTTTACATGTCACCATCAGTGGTGCCTTTTTTACACGTCACCATCAGCGGTGCCTTTTTTACACGTCACCATCACAGGTGCCGTTTTTACACGTCACCATCACAGGTGCCTTTTGCATGTCACTGTCCACGGCTACAAACTCATTTGGCCTGACAATTTCTTCTCAAGCACAGCGGATCGCCAAAGGTCTCGATCATTTGTCATCGCTTCTGTGAAACCCAACATCTGAAGATCATTCTTCACCACCTCGTCCCATGTCTTCCTGGGTCCACTTTCTCCACAGGTTCCCTCTACAATTTGTGATCGGCACCTCTTGACACAGCTGTCCTCGTTCACATGCATCACGTGACCATACAAAGCTTCTCTCTTGCAGTCGTGATGGTTGTCGTTACTTCCGTATTTATCTTTGCAGGAACCATGAGTTTTTCGGGCGGATTGAAACATTTCATACTTCTACAGCAGACAATTGGTAACCAGAAAACAACACTACCTCATCTTTCTCAGAAGATCGACGTCCTCGCTGGCGAATTATTAACCGGCGATGACCAGATGAATGATGATACTTACCTTCTGTATAATTTGAACCCAGAAAATCCAATTGAATTGCAGTGTGAAGCCAACAATGTGAAACTATTGAGTCAGGATGAGTTCCATTTACTTCTACCAATCGCTGCTTGTTCTGAGCGTCTTAAAGTGTTTCGGAATTGGCTCGATGAAGGCAAGTCATTAAAAATAGGGGACACGGTGACCCTGTATCTGATGAAGCATGAAGTGAATGGAAAGTTGCGGTTTAAAGGGCGCACAGAAGATCAACCAGGCACTTTGTTTGGGGTTGAATTAAATGTAAGTTTTTTTTTTTTGTTTTTTTCTTTTTAAGGTTTTATTATGTTCTGTTTTGGTTTGAGTTTTTCATTAATTTTATCAGCTGGACAGCGTATATATATATATAT
>NC_069010.1:6513046-6514899 GCF_001194135.2 Octopus bimaculoides
AGTCCTCAGTCAAATCGTCCAACCCATGCTAGCATGGAAAGCGGACGTTAAACGATGATGATGATGATGATATATATATATATATATATACTCTTACTCTTTTTACTCTTTTACTCTTTTACTTGTTTCAGTCATTTTGACTGTGGCCATGCTGGAGCACCGCCTTTAGTCGAGTAAATCGACCCCAGGACTTATTCTTTGGATGCCTAGTACTTATTCTATCGGTCTCTTTTTGCCGAACCGCTAAGTTACGGGGACGTAAACACACCACCATCGGTTGTCAAGCGATGTTGGAGGGACAAACACAGACACACATACACAGACATACATACATATATATATAAACTGTAATTTTTGTATAATTATTATAATTATTTAGACACTTTAGAGACTGGATACTATAAATTCATTTATTGATTCTTGAAGGAATTGAACACACATATTGTATCTTGCGTTGGACATATGGTATTGTTCCTGTGATTTTCCACCCTTATGTATCCTTTTTTACATATATATATATATACATATATACGACAGGCTTCTTTCAGTTTCCGTCTACCAAATCCACTCACAAGGCTTTGGTCGGCCCGAGGCTATAGTAGAAGACACTTGCCCAAGGTGCCACGCAATGAGAATGAACCCGGAACCATGTGGTTGGTAAGCAAGCTACTTACCACACAGCCACTCCTGCGCCTATACGTATACATATCAAACTATGCCTTTCTAATATTTTATTTTATTTCTCTTCCAATGTAGTCTCCAATAGGCCATAATGACATCAGCAACAGCAACCGATATTTCAACACGGAGCATCCCAACACTGCCATCATTGTGCCCCTCAACAAAATACGGAAATATAACTTGCCTCTGCAAATCGGAGACCGGGTGGTGTGGATAAGAGACGAAGGAAATGAAAAGGCCACTGTGCGATGGATTGGGAATTTGGACAATAATCCTGAGATCACCGTAGGGGTTGAATTTGTAAGTATTCTTCACTATTGCTTGTGGTAAGGAAGCTTGCTTACCAACCACATGGTTCTGGGTTCAGTCCCACTGCGTGACACCTTGGGCAAAGTGTCTTCTAATAAAACCTTGTGAGTGGATTTGGTAGACGGAAACTAGAAGAATCCTGTTGTATGTGTGTATGTATGTATGTATGTATGTATTTGTTATTTGTGTATGTCCCCCCCACCACCACCACCACCACCATCACTTAACAACCGAAGTTGGTGTGTTAACGTCCACATAACTTAGCGGTTCGGCAAAAAGAGAACCGATAGAATAAGCACCAGGCTTACAAGCAATAAGTCTTCGGGTCGATTTGTTTGGCTAAAAGCAGTGCTCCAGCATGGCCACAGTCAAATGACTGAAATAAGTAAAAGAATAAAAGAAAGAACATGTGTGTGTGTGTGTGTGTGTGTATGATGGTGGGATGGCTGTGAGGGGTGTCAGCGCAGTTGTGACTGAGGCACCCGTGTAGCTGTTTGACTGTAAGGAGTATTGGTGTGGTTGTGAGAAGTTTGCTTCTCAACCATATGATTTCAAGTTCAATTCCACTGCTTTGCACTTTGGATAAGTGTCTTTTGCTATAGCTTCCATGCTGACCAAAATCTTATCTGTGGACTTGGTAGACAGAAAGTGAAAGAAGTCCATCTCTTTCTCTCTCTATATATATATATACACATATATATATATATATATATATATATAAGAATTTAAGGATTGGAGAAAACGCATGTTATAATTGCATACTTTATTCCTACATATGTTTCAAAGGATTACAACCTGTGTGATCCATAGGGATCTTTGATATTAAAATTGTAACCTTCTCATCAGGGAAAGCATGGGAATCA
>NC_069010.1:6517771-6519015 GCF_001194135.2 Octopus bimaculoides
AATCTCCCTGCTTCTCCTTATGATGATATCGAAAATTCACCGAAACCTGAGAAAAAAGGTAAGGAACACAACTTTTCCTCTTTTCTAATGGAGTGCGTGAGAATATGTGGTGGTGGTGAGGACGTGTGGAGGGTGGTGGTGGTGGTGGAGGTGAAGACGTGTGGTGGTGGTGGTTGTGGTCGAGGCCGTGATAGTGGTGGTGATGGTAGCGTGTAGTGGTGGTGGTAGTGGTCGTGAAGGTGTTCGTGGTAGTGGTGGTGTTCGTGGTGGTGGTGTCCGTATGTGGTAGTGATGACATGTATGGTTATCATCATCGTTTTCTGGTTAGTTTAAATCATTCGTAGTTTTGCAATTTCAATAATGTAATTATTACCTTATGACATTGTAGGGTAGGTGTGAGAGGCCACATCTGGCTACTTTACACAGAAAACGGGTAGAATAGTTGGGCTGGATATGGCAGGTTTAAATGTTAAAGGGTTAACCCTTTAGTATTCAGATCACTTTGTCAAATGTAATGCTCATTTATTCATATTGTTTTGAATTAATCACGCATTATCTCGGTTTTGATGATGTGATTGCATTGTTTTAGAATGACATTGTAGGGTAAGCATGAGAGGCCGGATCTGGCCAGTTTGACCACAAAAAGCAAGGTAGAGTATTTGGGCTGATTATGGCCAGTTTAAATATGAAAAGGTTCAATTACAAGCTTAATGTTTATTAATTTTTATGCTATTTCAGAGAAACTCATAGGTACGGCCTCAAAATATGGAAGAACCCGGCAACAAAATTCGTCGGGTTCCTATGACGTTACTATTCCAACCGCAACAGTTATTCCTTTTTCAGACAAAAAGATTGACCATACTCTGGAAATAGGGTCAATGGTTGAGATCCCTTACAGTAACCAACTAATGTATGGTGTAATCCGATGGATTGGAGATGATGAAAATCTCGGAAAGATTGTAGGCCTGGAGATGGTAAGTGATATCGACGTTGTTTTAATGTCCACTTTGCCATGCTTGCATGGGTCACATGGAGATTCATCATCATCATCATCATCGTTTAATGTCCGCTTTCCATGCTAGCATGGGTTGGACGATTTGACTGAGGACTGGTGAAACCAGATGGCTACACCAGCCTCCAATCTAAATTTGGCAGAGTTTCTACAACTGGATGCCCTTCCTAACGCCAACCACTCAGAGAGTGTAGTTATATATATATATATATACATATATATATATATATAT
>NC_069010.1:6519339-6520153 GCF_001194135.2 Octopus bimaculoides
TATATCATCATCATCATCATCATCGTTTAACGTCCGCTTTCCATGCTAGCATGGGTTGGACGATTTGACTGAGGACTGGTGAAACCAGATGGCAACACCAGGCTCCAATCTAAATTTGGCAGAGTTTCTACAGCTGGATGCCCTTCCTAACGCCAACCACTCAGAGAGTGTAGTGGGTGCTTAAATTGTTTTTACGGCCGGATGACCTTCCTGTTGCTAATCCTCGCCTGTTTTCAAGCAAGGTGATATTTCCCCATCACCAGACTTGTTTTTGCTGAATATTGGAAATGAATTACACTGCTTGTATGACAGGGACATTCATTTACAATTATCGTGCAATGTCAAGACAAGCAGACACACACATACAGACACACATACATACATACATACATATATACATATACAACACACATACACTTTCTTTGCTTCCTGCTACACTGAACTGACATCCTCTCCATCTAACTCATTCCTAATCTTTAATCATCTGTCAATATTTTCTCTGTAACACACAGACACACACACACACACACATATTCATGCATATACACGCATGCATATTTACACACACACACATATACAGATGCATACATATATATTCATACTTGTGCCCGCAGTATGTCTAAGGACTTTCGAGCGAGATCGTTGCCAGTGCTCCTGGATTGGCTCTTGTGCGGGTGGCACATAAAATACACCATTTTGAGCGTGGCCGTTGCCAGTACCGCCTGACTGGCCCTCGTGCCGGTGGCACGTAAAAGCATCCACTACACTCTCTGAGTGGTTGGCGTTAGGAAGGGCATCCAGCTGTAGAAACTCT
>NC_069010.1:6520884-6521718 GCF_001194135.2 Octopus bimaculoides
AATGTTTATAGGATGAAGAGGCTGCCTACTGCAGCAATGGTTACTTCCAAAACATTAAGCGCTTCAACTGTCCTCCACGCAAAGGTTTCTTTATTGGGCTTCACAAATGTAAAAGGGATCGAAGGTTTGATGAGAAGGAGAAGATTCGCGAGTCAATGCGTACGTATCACAGGTTCACTCTCTCTCTCTCTCTCTCTCTCTCTCTCTTAATCTCTTACTGATTCTTTCTCTCTCTCCCTTTCTCTCTGTCTCTGATTATTTCTCTCTTTCTCACTCGCTCTCTCTCTCTCTATCTCTCTCTCTTTCTTACTGATTATTTCTCTAGACATGCTGTCTTCACTTCAGCTAAGAAGCTATTAGTAGCTTCTAAGCTGAAGTGAAGACAGCATATTCTTTGTCTATCTCCTTACCTTCTTGGAGGTCTTAGGTAAAATTATACTAATGTGTCCACCTGTTTTAATTTAATTTAATTCTATGTCTTTATGCAGCTGAGGATTGTTCTGCATTTAAATTGATGAAATGGTTGCGTTGTTCTACCAGCCTCTTTTGCCGAACTACTAAGTTGCAGGGACATAAACACACCAGCATCGGTTGTCAAGTGATGTTGGAAGGGGGGACAAACACAGACACACAAACATATACACACACACATATACATATATATACGATGGGCTTATTTCAGTTTCCGTCTACCAAATCCACTCACAAGGCTTTGGTTGGCCCGAGGTTATAGTGGAAGACACCTACCCAAGGTGCCACGCAGTGGGACCGAACCCGGAACCATGTGGTTCGTAAGCAAGCTACTTACCACACAGCCACTCCTATGCCTATATA
>NC_069010.1:6524204-6525397 GCF_001194135.2 Octopus bimaculoides
ATATATATATATATATATATATACACTATCCCTTATATTTGCTGTTCCCATTTTTTTTTTCCACAGGTTTCACTATGTAAGGGCAGATAAAGTCATGAAGCTTCGATCTCTGCTAGACAAAGTTGGAAATATGCCTGGCATGATGGATGAAGAGAAAGGTAACTTAAAATATGACCCCTAGATTTTCATATTCAATGATAGCCTTTTATCTTTTACTTGTTTTAGTCATTGGACTGCAGCCATGCTGAGATTTTTCTTCATCGTCCAATCAGCAGCGTCACTTATTTTCCTTCGTTTTCGGTACCTCACCTGTACCCAACTATTCCTCCTATATCTTTGTGTCCCCTACTGGCATTAATCCCGCTTATTTGTCTTTCTCTCTTTCTCTCTTCACACAGACCCAGAGGAACTTTTAAACTGCCTTTTTGGTCACGTCATGAAAGCAGACCCCCTACTGCAGTTAAGGTAAGGACTCACATTACAGTCTACTACAGGGACAGTTTTGGCATCACTATACACCACTCCCATCATCTATACATACAGGGTCAGATTTAGACCTCGTTAGGTCCCTGGCACATATACAGGGTGTTTGGGCTAAATTTGACAATTATGTCTCCTTTTTTTCAGGAACAGCTAGATTTATGGGAGAGTATTAAGATTAACCCTTTAGCATTCAGATTACTCTGTGAAATGTTATAGAATAACAATAATAAATCTGAAGTGAAGAACGAATATACAGTGCGTGTGTTTATTTGGCACGGAAAAAAATGACCTTCCCAAAATATAATATCTGTCTTAACACACAATTTCACATCAGGTATCTTGCAACACAAATCCATAAACGTGTGTGTGTGTGTGTGTGTACATACATGCATCATCATCATCGTCATCATCATCGTTTAACGTCCGCCTTCCATGCTAGCATGGGTTGGACGATTTGACTGAGGACGGGTGAAAACCAGATGGCTGCACCAGGCTCCAATCTGATCTGGCAGAGTTTCTACAGCTGGATGCCCTTCCTAACACCAACCACTCCGAGAGTGTAGTGGGTGCTTTTACGTGTCACCAGCACGAGGGCCAGTCACACGGTACTGGCAACGGTCTCGCTCAAAAGGTGTTTTTTACACCTGCACGGGAGCCAGTCCAGCGGCACTGGCAACAACCTTGCTCGAATGATTTTCTAACGTGCCACC
>NC_069010.1:6527003-6530351 GCF_001194135.2 Octopus bimaculoides
ATCTTGTTTGATTCTTCAGATGCCAAGATTTGGCAAAGACTACAAGATGTACAAAAAAATTGTTCCCAGTCTACAGTTGGATGTTACAAATGTCTTGGAAAAAGGTAGGTATCAATCGCCTCTAGGTGGTTGCTTGACATGCTAGAAGTAGCAGCTAGGTCACATATCTCACTAATTCTTTAAATTTTGTCTTAAATCTTTTATCTTTTGTTTTTTACTTATTTCAGTCATTGGACAGGGCCTTGCTGGGGCACCACTTTGAAGGGTTTAAATCAAAGAGATCAACCCCAGCATTTGTTTCTTTCATGTTCAGTACTTACTCTATCAGTCTTCTTTTTTTTTTTTTTTTGGCTAAACCTCTGTGTTACTGGGACATAAACAAACTAACACCAGTTCTCATGCACTGATGTGAGGAGAGATTCAAATGCAGGTACAATGACACACACACACACACATACATAGTTCCTGATGAGACATAAATGAAACAATATATTTTGTCATCGGATTAAATGAGTACAGATTAAATATCTTTATCTACTCTCAGACATACCTTTCAATATTTTGTTCTACATGGCTAGACATGGCTTCTTTTTAAACTTGTCACACCCTGGAATATTATATATATGTATGTATATTATATATATGTATGTATATATATATGTATATATATATATATATATATATATATATATATATATATATATATATATATATATATATATATATATATATATATATATATATGCGTGTGTGTGTATATATAATCGTGGCACTGTGTCAGTTATGACGACGAGGGTTCCAGTTGATCCGATCAACGAAACAGCCTGCTCGTGAAATTAACGTGCAAGTGGCTGAGCGCTTCACAGACATGTGTACCCTTAACGTAGTTCTTGGGGAGATTTAGCATGACACAGAGTGTAACAAGGCTGGCCCCTTTGAAATACAGGTACAACAGAAACTGGAAGAAAGAGTGAGAGAAAGATGTGGTGAAAGAATACACACAAATATATATATATATATCATCATCATCATCGTTTAACGTCCGCTTTCCATGCTAGCATGGGTTGGACGATTTGACTGAGGACTGGTGAAACCGGATGGCTACACCAGGCTCCAATCTGATCTGATCTGCTCGAAATGGTGTTTTTTCCGTGCCACCTGCACAGGAGCCAGTCCAGCGGCACTGGCAACGATCTCGCTCGAATGTCTTTTCACGTGCCAGAGAGGCGATGTTGGTAACGATTTTACGTACCACCTGCATAGGGGCCAGTCCATCAGCACTGGCAACGATCTTAAATTCAAATATCCATTTTCTGACAAAACACGGTAAGTCGACTGACTGTGTTTTGTCAGCAGACACCTGAGATGATATTAACTCCAGAATAGATTTCATTTTTTAATGATTTCTCAGTATAGTGTAGTATTAATTTCTTTGTCTTTTTTTTTGTCTTCCTCAATCTATTCAAGGTCCACGGGAGTGTGTTATATGCGGTAAACTAGCGACTAAGGAATGTAAAGAGTGTTACAAAGTACACGGAGAAGACCTCTACACAATAGCTTTCTGTGACACCTGTGACGAATTGGTAAGTTTTTATTGTTTTTCATGGCACATAAAATATGCCATTTTGAGCGTGGCCGTTGCCAGTACCGCCTGACTGGCCTTCGTGCGGGTGACACGTAAAAGCACCCACTACACTCTCTGAGTGGTTGGTGTTAGGAAGGGCATCCAGCTGTAGAAGCTCTGCCAAATCAGATTGGAGCCTGGTGTAGCAATCTGGTTCACCAGTCCTCAGTCAAATCGTCCAACCCATGCTAGCATGGAAAGCGGACGTTAAACGATGATGATGTGGCTTAACTTTATGACTCTGCATTCCTTCTCGAAAATATCCTCATCCCATCACATATCTTTCATCATACAAGCAGTCTGAAATATGTAGACAGACATAGTCTGGTTATGTTGACAGGATAGACTTATGAATGTACCGAAAATTGGGAAGACAGTGTAGATGTTGACTGAGAGAGATAGACATAGTGTGTTGACGTTGATTGGGTAGATGGACACAGCTTGTAGATTATTTACATTTGACGGATATTTGTCCTCATCTTGTTTGATGTTAACACAACGTTTCAGATTATATACCCTCCAGCCTTCATCAAGTGTCTTGACTGGATAGACACAATTTGTTTATGTTATTTATCCTAATAAAGATGAAAAATATTTCTTTTTCATCACAGTCTTTTTTTGCTGTGGTATGGAGTAGATCAGGGGTTTTCAAACTGTGGTCCGCGGACCACAGGGGGTCCGTGGACAGCAAATACTTTTTATGGGCAATTTGATTTTATATATGTTTTTTAATCGAAATCTTTTAATTGACAATAAACCTATTTTGTTAAATACTGTTAAATAGATAAATGTCAAAATATATGTTATTTTAAGCAAATATTTATGTATAAATTTCATAAGCATTTATAAGGGGGGTCCCTAAGGTAAAGCCTGAAATATAAAGGGGTCCGCAAGTCAAAAAGTTTGAAAACCCCTGGGGTAGATAACACCAGATTATTTGCGGAATCTTACCAGCCAGACACTGGCACCGGCACTTGAGCAGATTTATCACCCCTTCATTTATATCAAACACATGGAGTTAAGTCCCTTCCCTAGTTCACGTTGATGTCAATTTGACATTCATAAAAAGTGTTTATTTATTATTTTGATGCTACTACCACCAACAGCTGTGTACACAATTTTGGGAATGTATTTGTTCAGGGTCGCTTTATTAGGCCAATAATTTCCTGTTAGAAACCAGCCCTCTGGGGGAATGGTAAAAGTTTATAAGAGTGAAGGGCCGTGTGGTAAGAAGTATACTTCCCATCCACATGGTTCCAGGTTCAGTGCCCCCGTGTGACACCTTGAACACATATCTTCTACTACAGCCCCAGACCAACGTAGACCTTGTACAATTTGGTAGACAGGCATTGCTGTGTGGTATGAAGGCAGCGAGCTGGCACAAACGTTAGCTCGCCGGGCGAAATGCTTAGCGGTATTTCGTCTGTCGGTACGTTCTGAGTTCAAATTCCGCCGAGGTCGACTTTGCCTTTCATCCTTTCGGGGTCGATTAAATAAGTACCAGTTACGCACTGGAGTCGATGTAATCGACTTAATACCTTTGTCTGTCCTTGTTTGTCCCCTCTATGTTTAGCCCCCTTGTGGGCAACAAAGAAATAAAAGAAATAAGAAGGTTGGGATCTTTTTTAAAACGGGGGCCACATTTTTCATTAATGTTTTACGTAGTGCTTTTGGTACCGAAAGACTTTCAAACTTCGTATACTTATCTATTTTGTGTTATAGAA
>NC_069010.1:6530703-6532062 GCF_001194135.2 Octopus bimaculoides
GAATAACTTATGGATTTCTTTTTTTTTTAAGAAGACTAAGAGAAAAAGATGTTTTATATGACACATTCTACCAGTGTTCCAAGTTTCAAAGTGTTTCGTTAATGAAAAATGTGGCCCCCGTTTTAAAAAAGATCCGAAGGTTGCTTCCCAACCATATGGCTCCAAGTTCAGTCCCATTGCATGGCACCTTGGGCAAGTGTCTTCTACTCTCGCCTCAGGCCAACCAAAGCCTTGTGAGTGGATTTGGTAGACGGAAACTGAAAGAAGCCCGTCTCTTCTCTCCGCTCTCTCCTCTCTCTATCTATCTCTCATTCACACACACACGTCCTCCTCCTCCTCTCACACCTCTTCCTCCTCCTCTCACACCTCTTCCTCCTCCTCTCACACCTCTTCCTCTTCCAGAACCACAAACAGAAGCGCAGAGAACACAAGAGGACCAAATTAAGAGAACATAAATACTTCTGTGAGCACACCCACAGCCAACAGATCCCGATCATACCACGCGAGAAGATGGAGCTGTTTGCTGTGATCTGCATTGAAACTAGTCATTACGTATCGTTCGTTAAAAACAGTAACGAAGGGAAAGAACCGAAATGGGTCTTTTATGATTCCATGGCAGACAGAGAAGGTAAGGAACGAAGAAGGGTTTAATGGTGGTGGTAGTTGTGGTGGACACCCCCCTCTCTCTCTCTCTCTCTCTCTCTCTCTCTCTATCTATCTATCTATCTCTCTCTCCACCTCTCTCTCTATCTATCAGTCTGTCTATATGGGGCAGTGGTGGTGGTGGTGATGGATGATGCTATTGTGTCTCTGTTCAACACCAACGTAATCGTCGTCGTCATCGTCGTCGTCGTCATCACCATTGTCACAACCACTCCCACCCCCAATCATCATCATCATCACCACTATCACCATCATAGTCATCTGCATTAATATCACCATGACCACCATCCCACCACCATATCATCATCGTCGTCATCGTTATCATTTCCACCACCATCTTCATAATTGCTGCCATCACCACCCCCACTCATTATCCCCACCATCGTCATCATCATCATCATCATCACCACCACCACCACTTATCATCACCACCATCGCCATCATCATCATCATCATCACCACCGTAATCATCATCAACATCATCACAACTATAATCTTCCTCATCATCATCATCATCATCATCATTGTCAATTTCATCAGCAACATCATCATTACCATCATCATTGTCAGTCACTACCATGACCTTTCTCATCACCACCACTACTACCACCGCCACCACCACCACCACCATCATCACCACCACCATCACCACCACCGCCACCACCGCCACCATCACCACCATCACCATCACCACCA
>NC_069010.1:6532997-6533996 GCF_001194135.2 Octopus bimaculoides
CCACCACCATCATCACCACCACCATCATCATCACCACCACCACCATCATCATCACCACCACCACCACCATCATCATCATCATCATCATCATCATCATCACAAGCATCATTGTTTTCAGTAACCTTATTTTTTTTTTTCTTTGCCTGCCTGTGCAGGTTGTAATGAGGGCTACAACATTCCAGAGGTCCGTTACTGCCCCAACCTGCAGAAGTGGATCACCACCAGTGACCTCGACTACGTGGATCCAGACCAGCCGGAACTACAGCGCCGCCTCTTCTCCGACAGTTATATGTGTCTCTACCAAAACACACAGGCCATGATGTTCCAGTGAGAGGTCACGCTCAACTGAACACGCACCTGCTGATGTTTCCACAGTCACACTGAACAGTTTCCCAGAACATTTGATACTGCTACTACTATTTATGTTGTTGTTATTATTATTATTATTATTATTATTATTATTATTATTATTATTATTATTATTATTGTGGCAAGCTGGCAGAATCATTAGCACGTTGGGCAAAATGCTGAGCAGTATTTCATCTGCCTTCGGGTTCAGAGTTCAAATCTCACTGAGGTCGACTTTGTCTTTCATCCTTTCGGGATCAATAAATTAAGTACCAGTTGCGTACTGAGGTCAATGTAATCGACTGTCCCCCTCCCCTAAAAATTTCAGGTCCTGTGCCTACAGTAGAAAGGATTATTATTATTATTATTATTATTATTATTATTATTATTATTATTATTATTATTGAGTGAGAGAGCAGGGCATGCCATCATAGTGACACTGGGGTACAATTATACGAAGCCCATTATACCCATCATGACTACCCGTCTGATAAGGGTACACAAGGTACATGCATCAAAACCATATGTGCGCGACATGGTGATCTCATATCAAGATAAACAGCGCATGACCTCACAGGTGGGGCCCAGATAGAATTTTCTTCAGGTCGAGTAGCCCATCCTGCTCAAAAGGTCCCTAAATAAAGGTTGTTT
>NC_069010.1:6535219-6536746 GCF_001194135.2 Octopus bimaculoides
AATGAAAAAAAAGTACCACTGAAGCACTGGGGGTCGATGTAATCGACTAGTCCCCTCCCTCCAAATGTCAGGCTTTGTACCTTTTGTAGAAAGGATTATTATTATTGTTATCATCATCATCATCATCATCATTATTATTATTATTATTATTATTATCATTACACCTCTTCTGACTACAGGTCAGTGGATGGTTGGATGGTAGAGCGGTGCCTGGTTATCTGCCCTCATGTTCTGTCTTCCCCTGTCCTTTAAGTCTGTCTTCGCTTGACATCATTCCAAGGTCAATAAAATGAGTTACAGTCATGTGCAAGGGACAATATATATTGACTCTAAAGTTACAGTATATTGTGATAATCCATCATTATTCTGGGTAACTTTGCTTTATATTATCATTTCACTAGTAATATATTTACAATAGGGCTCATCCAAAAGTCCTTAATTCCATTTTGCACCATGTGTGGCTTTGAGCCAAAACTAGTTGTTTAATCTCATCCCCTGATACAGCCAGCATTTAAACCCTAATCAGCGCTCCCCCACACAGCCACAGGTGGCTTTCTGGGTTCAGCCCCACTGCGTGATACTTTGGGGCCTGAGTCTTCTATCTTCTGCTAAAGCCTTAGGCTGATCAAAACCTGAAAGAACCCCGTCCTTTGTATATATGTGTATGTGTATATGTATCTCTATATATATATGTGTATGTATATATATATATATATGTGTGTGTGTGTGTATATGTTTGCGGGTCTGTTTGTCCCACCAACATCGCTTGACAACCAATGCTGGTGTGTTTACGTCCCCATAACTTAGCAGTTCGGTAAAAGAGACCGATAGAATAAGTACTAGGCTTACAAAGTATAAGTCCTGGGGTCGATGTGCTCAACTAAAAGGCGGTGCTCCAGCATGGCCACAGTCAAAAGACTGAAACAAGTAAAAGAGAAAAGAGTATACACACACACACACACACACATATATGTATGCATGTGTTCATAATTTTGTTTTTTGTTCCCCCCCTCATCACTTAAAAATTGGCCCTGGTGTTGGTTTGTTCACATCCCCATAACCTAGCAGTCTGGCAAATGGAGACTGAATGGCAATAAGTAGCGCACTTAGAGAATAAGTGCTGGGATTAGCTTCGCTCGAATAAAACCCCCTGAAGGCTGTACCCCACCTGTATAACCGGGGACCCACTGACAGAAACAAAAAAACGAAAAAAAAAAAAAGAAAAAAAGACAATACTCAAGTAAAACGTGATTCTGAGGTGTTCATGCTCTTCTCTCGTCTCTGAGGCCGAGATATAAATAAACAGAAACCATTGTTTGTTTGTTTTTTTGGGGTTTTTTTGTTTTTTTTAATCCCATTTGAACTTTTCTGATTTTTATGCTTTTTGTGGAAGGTTTTTTCAGCTGTGCAAACAAATGTCACCGACCGAGCAAAATGAACGCAGCTTGACGAATTGAAATAATTATTTTTGTAATAAATAATAAAGTTATTGAACAATGTTGCTGTTGATGTTGTTGTTGTTGTTGT
>NC_069010.1:6538003-6538708 GCF_001194135.2 Octopus bimaculoides
AGGGAGAAATTTCAACTTATGTGGGCCATCTGATGCAAAACTCCGTTTTCCAGAAACTCCCCCACCCCCTTCCAAAAATTTTACCTATGAATTTCTTTGTAATCGTATTCTACACCATTTGAAAGGTATTTGCATAAAATTTCATTAAAAAATACCTATTTTCCAGAAAGGGGAAAATGTTGGGTCTTGTTAATTTTCCTAAACTCCTCTCCCCAATCCCTTGGGAAAACTTTTCCAACAAACCTTTGCATACATTCAATCTACAGGATATAAGCGATTATTTGGTGAAGGTTTCGTTAAAAAGTATTCATTTTTCTGGAAGTTCTGAGGCAACAAAGTCGGTGGGGTATTAAACTGTAGTTATGCCTTTTTCAATAGAAGTTAACATTAAAGGATTAACGATTAACGAAGTTAACTTTTCGATTAACGGTGCCCACCTCTGAATGTGTGTGTGTGTGTATATGTATGTATGTATGTATGTATCTATCTATCTATCTATGTGTATATATATATATATATATATATATATAGGCGTAGGAGTGGCTGTGTGGTAAGTAGCTTGCTTACCAACCACATGGTCCCGGGTTCAGTCCCACTGCATGGCACCTTGGGCAAGTGTCTTCTACTATAGCCTCGGGCCGACCAAAGCCTTGTGAGTGGATTTGGAAGACGGAAACTGAAAGAAGCCCGTCGTATATATGTATA
>NC_069010.1:6540693-6542869 GCF_001194135.2 Octopus bimaculoides
CTCTAAATATTTTTGAATATTAATTCATTTAGTAATTATATATCATCATCATCATCATCATCATCATCATCATTTAACATCTGCCATCAAGGCTGGCATGGGTTGGATTGTTTGACAGGAGCTGACCAGGCAGAAGACTATCCCAGGCTACAGCATCTGTTTTGGGAGGGTTTTTACAGGTGGATGCCCTTCCTAACATCACCCCCCCCTCTTGCAGAGTGGACCGAGTGCTTTTTTACGTGGCACCAGCATAGGTGAGGTCAGTGTTGGCATGGCTTTTTTACAGCTGGATGCCCTTCCAAAAAACCAACTACTTCACAGTGGAGACTGGATGCTTTTTTACATGGCACCAGCACTGGTTGGGTCACTGAATTATATGCAAGACCACGCAGACATGTACACAATATCTGATAAAAGCGGGGATTGCCATCAATGGCATACATCTTTCTCCACAGGTTTGTTCAATCAGGGTTGACCTGACACTGAACAGCAACCACCATGTCGTTTTAACCCTTTAGTGTTTAAACCGGCCATATCAGGCCAAAATTGTCTCCCTGTTTTATGCTCAAACCAGTCAGCTCTGACCTCTCACACCTACCCTACAAACTCATTCTAAAAATAAACAGGGACATCATCAAAATCTCAGAGTTTCAAGATGCTGTACAATTAATTGAAAACAATGTAATTAAACAGGCTTTACATTTGACAGAGTAATCTGAATACTAAAGGGTTAATCCTTAAGATAGCTCTCCTATTTAATTATATTTGTCCATCTATTTATCTCTATATATCCATCCATCCAGCCATCTTTCTTTATTTCTATACCTCTCTCTGTCTCCCCTACACTTCTTTCCTAAGTCTTTCCACACCTCTGCTCTCTCTCCCTCTCTCTCTCTCTCGTTCCAACACTTGGCTTAGCCTTTCTACTTCTTTCTTCCCCCCCTCTAATCCTTTCCTTAATCTTTCTACTCTCTTTCTCTTCCTCCAATCTTTTGCTTAATTGTTCTACATCTCTCTCTCTCTTTCATCCTTTCTTTCGTCTTTTCACACCTGTCTCTCTCTTTCTCTCTCCAATCCTTTACCTTCTCTTTCTACGACTCTTTTCACCCCCTCCAATTCACTGCTTAGTCTTTCAATACTACTTTCTCTCCTCTTCCATTTTTGCTTAGTCTTTGCACACACACACACACACAGACACACACACACACACAGACACACACTCTCTCTGTGTCTCTTTCCCTCCAACTCCCTCTAATCCTTTGCTTAATCTTTTTTACCCCTCCCTCTTCCTCCAATTGTTTTTTTTATCAACACATTTTACACCCCTCTCCCGTAATCCCTATGAGTCAATTTTATCCCTTCATTCTCCTAATTAAATCATAAATGATTTTCCTTCTCCACACACACATTCACAACTCCTACCCTCCATTTTCTTCACAATTTGCGATTTCTCCTCCTCCTCACTCATTTACAACCACTATTTTACCTTATTCTTATTTCCCTCCTTAATTTCTCTCTCTATCTACCTACCTACCTCCCCTTCATTTTTCCTCTCTAACTTGTATTTCGTATCTTCTTCTCCACCTCCCATTCAAAAATACTGCCATTCTTCCTACTCCCCTTTCCCCTCCTTCATTAGCTTTGTATCCATCTCCTCCCTCTCTCTCTCTCTCTAACTCTAACGTGTCCCTCATACCCTTCCTCCCGCCTCTGTCATTTACAACCATTGTCATTCTTCCCACTCCTCTTTTTCCCTCCTTCACTAGCTTTCAATCCCTCCTACCTCCTACCTCACTCATATCCTCCCTCCTCCTCTGTCATTCACAACTACTGTCATTCTCCCCTTCCCCGCATCATTCTCCCCCTCTCTCTCCAACTCTAACTTGTTGTATCTCACATCCTCCTTACTCCTACCCCTCTCATTCACGTCTACACATTCAGCCTTACTCTCATTGCATTTTGCTAAACATCCCTGTGGATTGATTATAACGCACTGCTCTGAGGTAAGTCGATCTCTCTTCTTCACCTATACAAAAATCATACCATTACAATTACTTTTATTAAATAATTAATTCAACTCATTATCGATCAGTGTCAACGTAATTTCGTCTCATCGTACAAACCATCCGATTCGATTTCTAATCCACGACAATATATATATATATATATATATATA
>NC_069010.1:6543228-6543730 GCF_001194135.2 Octopus bimaculoides
ATATACATGCACACAAGCGTATATAGTGTATATGTTTATACAACCCAGAGAGTCGAACAAACTGAAAAAGGGGTGGTTAGAAAAACGAACGATCATAAGTGTGTGAAATACATCTATGTGTGTATGTGTATATATATATATATAATATATATATATATAAGTCTCTATATATATATATATGTCTATATAAGTCTGTGAATAGATCTATATATGTGTCTGTGTATATATATATATATATATGTGTGTGTGTATATGCATGTGTGTGTGTGTGTGTATATGCATGTGTGTGTGTGTATAAGTATGCATATATAGATCTAGGCTATGTTAGTATGGATATATGTATTTGTGTGTGTGTGTGTAATACATTATTAAAAACGCAACAAATAATTCATAGCAGGTGTCCGTTCAATCAATCAATATTCTAACCTTATTAACGTTAAAATACCGCTTCACGAAACCACTGTGTGTGTGCGTGTGTGTGTATATATATATATATATATAT
>NC_069010.1:6545382-6546169 GCF_001194135.2 Octopus bimaculoides
TATATATATATATATATATATATATATATATATGTGTGTATATATATAATTAGAATTTAGAAGCGTAGAGACATTAAATAAATCGTTTTACACTATGGTACTCATAATTGATAATGCTATAAATGATGTCTTCCATGTTTACATCCAAACCTAATATTTACGTTATTATTCAGAGCTTTATCTATGATACTTTGTGTTCCACCATTAAAAACGATATATAGTATAGAGTCTGTCCTTTTTGATGTGTGAGATATCTGGCTGTTATTTCTAGCTGGTGTAATGGCCTCGTGGAGGCCCAGACCAAAATTGACTCACGTCCACCGACACGTATGCACATCCACCAACATCTATGCATAAATACAGAGATTTGCAAGCATACACATTCACCTAAAATTACTATATTAGAATCGATACATGCACTTCCTTTGTCCTAGGAAACACCTTCGAATGGAAGGTACAGGTGCCGCTGATCAGGAGATCGATCAGCTGCCAGCATCCACTCGTCAGTGTTCTTCGGATGCTGTACTGAAACTGTAGGATGTGCGGGGGATTCCTGGATAATAATGACTGTGAACAACAAGTGTAGTCAGTACGTTTGGGATGTATCTATTCACAACTTGACTCTAATCGAACTGTTGTTTGGACGGAGCGTCGATTGAAGTTGTAATCTCGTGACAAGGTGTATAGAATGAGAAATAACCGGTTGTCCTTCATCGTATATTATTTTTCAGTTGGTTCATACTAGTATAATTCATTTATTCTTTCACTTGTTTCAGCCATTTGACCG
>NC_069010.1:6546373-6551165 GCF_001194135.2 Octopus bimaculoides
CACGAAAAAACAACAGACGAAGACAGGTGGTGTAAACGACAAATGGATGTATTAGTATAACCGATGCTGGTGTGTTTACGTCCCCGTAACTTAGCAGTTTGGTAAAAGAGACCACTAGAATAAGTACTAGGCTTACAAAGAATAATTCCTGGGGTCGATTTACTCAACTGAAGGTGGTGCTCCAGCATGGCTGCAGTCAAATGACTGAAACAAGTAAGTAAAAGAGTATATATATATATATATATCATCGTCGTTTAACGTCCGCTTTCCATGCTAGCGTGGGTTGGACGATTTGACTGAGGACTGGTGAAACCAGATGGCTACACCAGGCTCCAATCTCATTTGCCAGAGTTTCTACAGCTGGATGCTCTTCCTAACGCCAACCACTAAGAAAATGGAGGGGAATATGTGGTACTCATCAACTTGCAGACACTGTACTATGTCAATTTACCTATTTATTTGTTTATTTTTCAACCCAGAAGGACAGTAAAGACAATATACAAACACATATGACACACTTTGTCATATCAGCAATTAAAAATTCAACAGGATATCTAGTGACTGAAGAAGGCACAAAGCCTTACAGCTGTTTCGGCCTAGAGGTGGCATGCCTCATTCTATCTATATAACTCCAGTAAGCTGGAGTAATTGGTAGATGAAATGGGTGCAATGGAGGTACATGCATGATTCTCTAGGCCTCTTCAGAGATTTACAAAGTTCAGTTCATGATATATATGTGGATTGATACCTAGATATACACTCCTTAAAGTCCCAGAGATATTCAAATTTTTGTTGTACTTCAAGACATCCTTTCAACAGATGGCACTTTATAATTACCCACTCGTGTAATCAAACTAATTAATCAAACTAATTAATTTTGTGCAGCGGTTTCTTCTGCATATTGTACCAGCACATCCTGTACGTTCTGCCTAATGCATATTCTAGCAAGTTCCATAAACTTGTGCTCCAAATGTTCAATTTGGTATGGTAATTACTAAAAGAGGTGAGGATTTGTATATTGAAATGAAGGCATGGCTGTTTGGTTAGCAGCTCACTTTGTAACCACGTGGTGTCTGGTTCAGTCCCACTGCATGGCACCTTGGGCAAGTGTTATGGAAGAAGCCTGAACACCCCGCGTGACTGAACATGGACTAACCGATTACAATAAATAAGAACAGGGTGAACTGTCTTGTAGTTGACGGTATTAGTTCGACCGTGTTGGTTAACCATGTTAGTTCAACTTGTGTAGGTTTAACAGTCAGTAATTGAACAGTGAATGCGGAGTATCGTACCTATGTTCAAGAGGTACAAAGTGTGTTCTGTGTTAACATACGTTTCTGCGATAGGTTATTTTTAAATAACCACAACCATCTATTTATTTGTGGAATACCATTTTACACCAGACGTATATACCTACATCATAAATAACAAGTGTCTTGTACTACAGTCCCATCCTGACCAATGCTTTGTGAGTGAATTTAGTTGATGGAAACTGTGGGGAAGCTCTTTGTGTGTGTGTATCTACATACATAAATATGTGTGTGAAGGCATATGGCTCAGTGGTTAGAGTGTCAGGCTTACAATCATGAGGTAGTGAATTTGATTCCTGGACTGGGCTGTGTGTTGTGTTCTTGAGCAAGACACTTTGTTTCATGTTGCTCCAGTTCACTCACCTGTAGAAATGGGTTACATTGTCACTGGTGCCAAGCTGTATTGGCCCCTTTGCCTTTCCTTTGGATAACATCAGTGGCATGGAGAGGGAAGACTGGTATGCATGGGCGACTGCTGGTCTTCCATAAACAACCTTGCCCAGACTTGTGCCTTGGATGGGAACTTTCTAGGTGCAATTCCATGGTCATTGATGACCGAAGGGTGGGTCTTTGCCCTTCTCATGTATGTATATAACAAATGAGTGAAAGAGAAAATGAAATCCACACTGTTCTTTATTAATCACAACAATTGTTTTGACTCATTTTGCATTGGTCCCTAGCAGGTGAGATTCTAGACTACTGATTGTGGTACATCATTCAGTGCAGATGTGTCAGATCAGGTGACCTTTCAAAAGCTGTCCCACTCAATAAAGTCGGTTCTGCACTGTGCAATTATAATATACTTTCTTATTTACCTGTAGCCGGTTGTGTATAGGGGGTATCATGGTTTAGAATGGCTTGGAACGGAATACAGTGGAGTGTGTGTGTGTATGTATATGTATATATATATATATACATATATATATATATATATCATCATCATCATCATCATCGTTTAAAGTCCGCTTTCCATGGGTTGGACGATTTGACTGAGGACTGGTGAACCAGATGGCTACACCAGGCTCCAATCTGATTTGGCAGAGTTTCTACAGCTGGATGCCCTTCCTAACGCCAACCACTCCAAGAGTGTAGTGGGTGCTTTTACGTGCCACCCGCACGAAGGCCAGTCAGGCGGTACTGGCAACGGCCACGCTCAAAATGGTGTATTTTATGTGCCACCCGCACAAGAGCCAGTCCAGGGGCACTGGCAACGATCTCGCTCGAAAGTCCTTACACATGCCACGGGCACAAGTGCCAGAAAGGCGACGCTGGGCACGGGTGCCATCCCGATTTCGCTTTCGCTTGCCATATATATATATAGTCAATCTAAACATGAACAAGCAAGAAAAAACATGAAAAAACAACAACGCGAGGACATGGAATAAGTACAGTGTTATTGGACGCTCAGGAAAGGAAAGAAAAGAAAGAAGATTTCACGTTTCGAGCTGAGCTCTTCATCAGAAATCTAGGAAAAGTCCAAAGGAGGGAAGACAGAGAAAGAAAATCGCCAACGATGCACACGTGGTTACATATATAATTATGTCATCAAACTCTCAAAATTATAAGATATTATGTGATTAATTCGAAGCAATGTGAATAAATAAGAATTACATTTGACAATAATCCGAATGCTAAAGGTCGAAACCAACCATATCCAGATCAAATATACTACCTGTTTTATATTCATGCAGGCCAGATCTGGCCTTTCACACCTACCCTACAATGTAATTCTCAAAATAAACAATCGCATCATTGAAATCTCGAAGCATTTAAGATAATGCATGATTAATTCTGAACAATGTGAATAAATAAGAATTATATTAGATAGAATAATCTGAAAGCTGAAGGGTTTTAATCTCTCAGCATTTAAACCAGGCCAAATATTCTACCTGTTTTAGGCCAGGTCCAGCCTCGCACATCTGCCTTTCAATGTCATTCTGAAAATAATCACATCATTGAAATCTTGAAGTTATGAGATAATGCACAATTAATTCAAAACAATTTGAATAAATAAACATTACATTTGAAAAAATAACCTGAATACTTAAAGGTTAATCCTTTAACGTGGAGGCGCAATAGCCCAGTGGTTAGGGCAGCGGATTTGCGGTCATAGGATCGCGGTTTCGAATCCCAGACCGGGCGTTGTGAGTGTTTATTGAGCGAAAAACACCTAAAGCTCCACGAGGCTCCGGCAGGGGATGGTGGCGAACCCTGCTGTACTCTTTCACCACAACTTTCTCTCACTCTTTCTTCCTGTAATTCAAAGGGGTCAGCCTTGTCACACTGTGTGTCATGCTGAATATCCCCGAGAACTACGTGTCTGCGGAGTGCTCAACCACTTGCACGTTAATTTCACGAGCAGGTTGTTCCCTTGATCGGATCAACTGGAACCCTCGTCGCCGTAAGCGACGGAGTGCCAACAACATATATATACATACATACACACTTAAATAAACACATACACAGATAGAGTGATAGTTTTCTTCTCTATCCCTGTTCTGTTTTATGTCATTGGAAGGGTCAGCCTTGTCACACTGTGTCACGCTGAATATCCCCGAGAACTACGTTAAGGGTACATGTGTCTGTGGAGTGTTCAGCCACTTGCACGTCAATTTCACGAGCAGGCTGTTCCGTTGATCGCATCAACTGGAACCCTCGACATCGTAAGTGACGGAGAGTGCCAACACAGACAATCCTTTAAACCAACCATATCCAGCCCAAATATTCTACATGCTTTCTGCCTATACAGGCCAAATCTGGGCTGTCACACCTACCATAAAGCGTCATTCAAAAAGTATTCAATCACATTGTTGAAATCCTGAAGCTACAAAATTTCGACAACACATGAATAAATCCAAACAACGTGAATAAATGAGCACGAATCTAAATGCTTAAAGGGTTAAAGTACTTCTGTTACAAGTCTGTTATTTCTTGGAGTAAATCTAGAACAAAATTGTTTGCTTTGACCTGAAACAGATTCGTACAAGTCCACTTGTGTATTTTTAGCTCAACATTTCTAAATTTGTTTTTCCATGTCATTCTTGAATGCTAGAAGATGAAGATAATAACATTTCTAGATCAATAACTGTTAAGCATAAATTACCACTAGGTTTCTGAGATTGCTTTTCCTACTGGGGAGAACAATAATGGAAGGCTAAATGTGGTCGGTTAATTTTCTCAATTTGCCATTTTGATAAATTGAGATTCTGAAAATTGGTGGGTGGAGGTGGAGGCTTCTGTGATTATGCTGTTCACTTTGCAACCATGTGGTTTTAGGTTCAGTCTCAATGTGGAGCACTTTGGACAGGTGTCTTTTACTATAGCCCCGGGTTGACTAATGTCTCACGAGTGAATTCAGTAAACGAGAACAGTGTGGGAGCAAATCATATACATATATTATATATGATGTATATATAAATAGAGTTATTTATATTTCTAAGTCTCTCTAAAGGAGACTACGGCATTTATTTTTACTCGCATAT
>NC_069010.1:6551395-6552782 GCF_001194135.2 Octopus bimaculoides
ATATATGCGAGTAAAAATAAATACAAAAAAGGGTTTTTTTTTGTATGATTGTGTATAGAGGAATATATTATTTTGTTTAAAAGAGTTCCAACACTGTCTGTTTTTTATGTTTTATTTATATTCCTGTAGAACCAATGTGGGGTATAGAATATGGAATATACAATATATAATATAATATACAATATATAATATAAAATAAAAATGGATGGCACCATGAAATAAAGTATTGAATGTAGATGAAATATTGAGTGTTCAATATAAAGGATCAAATATATAAATATAAATATAAATATATAAAGGCGACTCGAGTTTCAGGGCTATTTCCCTTCGTCATGGCCGGTATGACAGACTTATATATATATTACGTATAGTAAAGTCCGGTTGTAGAGTGACCAGTGGTTTCACATCCACAAACTAATTCCCTTTTCTCTTTCTTTTTCATCACTGAAGATGTGTCCAGATGATGCAACAGTCATTGAGGTATGCACACAGATTGTAAATCAAATGTGAAATGCAACAAAAGCAAAGTTTGAAGGAAATATCAGCCATTTCTCATACTTTCTAGATGTAAGCAAATAGGAAAGAACAGTTGCTACCCAAGGACAAAAATCATGTTATAACAGTGTAATATTTATTGTGCAGGTTGTTCAGCAAACCAAGACTGCAGCTCTAACGCTGTCACACTTTGAACTCCGGTGGTGATAGGAAAAGAGGTGACGAGGACAGGTAGAGGATGTTACTTGCGGAAGTCTGCAGCTTTGAAACTTCACTCAGGTAGTCATAGGGTAATGGTCGTTTTCCACAGACCGGGGTTCAGATGTGGATTTTGTACCCTCCTGAGAACATGACAGAACGTAATGTACCTGTACCACCATCACTTTAAGCCTGAGTAGCCTGCAAACTAGGACCCTGTTGCATGGGGTTAGGCACATAGAAAATATATTCTCTTACACCTAAAAACCGCAGCCGACTAATGAGCTCCAGCATGGCAGCGGTCAAATGACTGAAACAAGTAAAAGAATAAGAATATTTATACACTTGTATGAAGGCACATGGCTCAGTGGTCAAAGCAGTGGTTCTCAACCAGCGTCCTTGTGGTCCTTCGAGGTCCATATAGGATTTTGTTGTTAAAATTTATCCGGTTTATAATTCTACAGCACACAAAATATTTCAAATAATAAATTTTATACATCATCATCATCATCATCATCATCATCATCATCGTTTTGCGTCTGTTTTCCATGCTGGCATGGGTTCAACGATTCGACCGGGGTCTGGGATGCCAGGAGGCTTCACCAGGCTGTACTGTTTCACCCCACAACTTTCTCTCGCTCTTTCTTCCTGTTTCTGTTATACCTGCATTTGAAAAGGGCCAGCCTTGTTACAC
>NC_069010.1:6556270-6556953 GCF_001194135.2 Octopus bimaculoides
CTTTATCTATAAGGCTCAATTTAATTTTAATTTTTTATAAATTGATTTTAATTGCGTTTTTTACCTGTAATTTTGGATTTTGTCCCTAATAATATTATATATATATATATATATATATATATATATATATATCTGGTCTCTCCCTCACGTATATATACGTGCATGATATATATATGTGTGTCTGTATATATATATATATGATAATTGAAAAACTACATTGTAAATAAACACTGACAGATAAAAACCATATATACGTACACTAAGTGTTGAACCAGATGGGGAACAGACATTGAGGGTCCCTGATTCTTCATCAGTTATCAACCGAAAGGGTGATATTTAGTTCCGTACCATTAATGAGAAGACTGAGAATTTCCCATATTGGTGGTGCCTGTGAAAGCCACAGAGAATGTAGGGCCTCAAACAAACGAAACAGCACTCAGTGGACACACGGACACACATATATGTAAATAAGTGTGTGTATAGTGAGGCAATATTTCAATATTGACACACAATGTTATTCACACACACAACCTTTCCGCATGATATAGATAGGGAAGCTAGACTGAGAAGGAGGTTGAATTATGTCGGCTCCTCACATCAACGCCTTGTAGACCAATAACAAAGGAATGCCACACACACACACCTCTCGCTTTCTCTCTCTCTATCTCTCTCTCTCTCTCTCT
>NC_069010.1:6557795-6558794 GCF_001194135.2 Octopus bimaculoides
GTTGTGAGTGTTTATTGAGCGAAAAACACCTAAAAGCTGCACGAGTCTCCGGCAGGGGATGGTGGCGGACCCTGCTGTACTCTTTCACCACAGCTTTCTCTCACTCTTACTCCCTGTTTCTGTTGTGCCTGTATTTCAAAGGGTCAGCCTTGTCACACTCTGTGTCATGCTGAATATCCCCGAGAACTACGTGTCTGTGGAGTGCTCAGCCACTTGCACGTTAATTTCACGAGCAGGCTGTTCCGTTGATCGGATCAACTGGAAACCCTCGACGTCGTAAGTGACGGAGTGCCAACAACAAACTGTCGAGCTGTACCAATATAAATAATGTAGGATAAATTTAGTAATAATAACAATCATCATTCCAGGAATACGAACCGTGATCTTCAGAGACATTTTGGTTTGTGGAAAAGTGCACAGCAATGCGTTGAAGTGTTTATAGATTCTATTCAAGGATTATTGTTATTTCTACTGTGTGTGTATGTAATGTATGTATGTACGTATGTACGTATGTCCCAATGCAGCACTTCGTTTGATTGTCAGCAGTTCCTCTGTCACTGCTGTCATCGCTGCCCTCATTGCTTGCTTACAAAGGCTGGGTTGTCCCACAGCGACAACGCTTGTCGCTAAGTGCTCCACCTCAAAACACTGTCATCAGCCGGGTCAGTTTGTCTTATGGGGGGGGGCAATAAAAACAAAAACAACAACAACAGGACCAATGACAAGAGCAACACATAAAAGTGCTTTATTTATTTATATATATTTTTGCTTTCATTATTTACATTATTTACATTCGACGGATATTTGTCCTCATCTTGTTTGTGCATATGGCGTAGTGGTTAAGAGCGCGGGCTACTAACCCCAAGGTTCCGAGTTCGATTCACGGCAGCGACCTGATTAATAATAGTAATAATAATAATAATAATAATAATAATAATATAATAATAGTAACATCGTTAGGAATGAGAACCCAGGTTTGAAAATTCCCCCAAGACACCT
>NC_069010.1:6559539-6561705 GCF_001194135.2 Octopus bimaculoides
GTGGTGGTGGTGGTGGTGGTGGTGACCTGCTGTGGTCGTGCATGCTGGTGGGTAAGTGTCGTTGTGTTGGTCTGTTTTCCATGCTGGCATGGGTTGGACAGCTTGACAGGGGCTGGCCAGCTGGAGAGCTCGCCCCCCCCCCTCCCCGGGCTCCATTTGTCTCTCCTAGCATGCTTTCTATGGCTGGATGCCAGCCGCTTTACAGAGAGTCCTGGGTGCTTTTAACATGGCACCACCACAGGCGCTCTTTATGTGGAACCGGCCCAGGAGCTTTTACAGGACACTGGCACCAGTGATTTTGTGTGGCACCAGCACTTATGAGCCAACAACACTAAAACCCCTCAGCTGACACAGAGAGAGAGAGTGACCTAGAGGTCATGCCTGTGTGTATGGGCCAGGGGTTTTCAAACTGTGGTCAGCGGACCACAGGGGGTCCGCAAGGACAAGACAGGGTGTCCGTGGACAGCAAATACTTTTTATGGGCAATTTAATTTTATATATGTATTTTAATCGAAATCTTTTAATTGACAATAAACCTATTTGGTTAAATACTGTTAAATAAATAAATGTAAAAATATATGTTATTTTAAGCAAATATTTATGTATAAATTTCATAAGCGTTTATAAGGGGGTCCCTAAGGTAAAGCCTGAAATATAAAGGGGTCCGCAAGTCAAAAAGTTTGAAAACCCCTGGTATGGGCAACCGCAATTTTACTTAGCTTGTACAGCTCCCCCCAACCACTCATCATCAACCCCTAGATCCACATTAGCCACCAAATAAGGGAGTGGGAGATTCTATCAAAGGCTTTCTCCATGTCAACAAAAGCCAAGTACTGAAGTTTATTTTTGGCTAAATACTTCTGTAGTTGCCTCACCAAGAGATAACATCAGTAGTGCTTTTCCCTGGCTCAAAACCAAACTGCATCTCATCTAGACAAACTCTCTTCCTAATTAGTTGAGCTACAACCCCCTCTCTCTAACTCTCAACTCCTGATCCAACAGTTTGGTACCTCCGTAACTATTTCTGTCTAAGGCACCACCTTTGTCTTTGTAGCAGTTGACTATGATGCTGCTACACCAGTTGTTGGGTGTAACCCTCTCGTGGACAACCTCATTAACTACGTGGATGGCTAGGTCATATCCTACTCCACCAGATATTTTAAGCATTTCAACGGTGATTCCTGAGGGGCCAGGGGCTTCCTTTATCTTCATATCCTTAACTACTTTATCTACTAAGCTACTATTGATTTGAATAGCCGGTCACTCTCTTGGGTGCGCATTGCTTCCTTGATCAAAAGGGGTACTGGAGCAACATGAAATGAAGTGTTTTTGCTCAAGAACACAACATGCCACCCAGTCAGGGAATCGAACCCACGATCTAGTGATCATGAACGCAACAGCCTAAACACTAGGCCATGTGCTTATTACACCATATTATAGAGGCAGGTTGAGAGAATGAGACATTGCTCATATTTGCAAGCTTAACTAGATAGATGCTCACACAGAAACACAGACAGACAGGGAGAGAGAGAGAGAGAGAGGGGAGACCACAAAAGTACCATTTTGTTGCAAACTATTTTATAAAGACGTGGCTCAAGGAGACCCCGTCCACCACAACAGAATTGAGGTCCTAGAACCAAGTTGCCACATAAAAAAAAAGCACTGGTGTGGGTGCTGGTACCATGTAAAAATCACTGGTACTGGGGCCACGTAAAAAGTGCTGGTTCCCTGTAAAAAGCTCTGGTGCTGGTACCATGCAAAAAGCTCTGGTTTACATCCCCGTAACTTAGCTGTTCGTCAAAAAGAGACTGATAGAATATAAGTACTAGGCTTACAAAGAATAAGTCCTGGGGTCGATTTGCTCGACTAAAAAATGGTGCTCCAGCATGGCCGCAGTCAAATGACTGAAACAAGTAAAAGAATGAAAGAAAAGAATAAATCCGGGTAGCTCCCCAACCCTGATTCACAGTTGCAGCAATAACTTAGTTCCTTTGGTTGTGTTAGTAAAGGTCCGAGTAGCCATTTTGGAAATCCTAGAATTATAAGGTCCAGCCATACCAGCATACATATACATACGTACACGCACACATACGTACATACATACACACATACATATGGTTTTACCGTCAGTTTTAGATATGTGTATATTCGTTATTGCAAAAAAAA
>NC_069010.1:6562580-6563041 GCF_001194135.2 Octopus bimaculoides
CACCTGTAGTCGAACAAATCGACCCCAGGACTTATTCATTGTAAGCCTGGTACTGTATTGTTATTAAAGTCACTGGGACGTAAACGCACCAACATCGGTTGTCAAACGATGGTGGTGGTGGTGGTGGGGGACAAACACAGACACACAAATACACACACAAACACACACACACACACACATATGCACAATCATTTCAAAATAAATAGATGCCCTCGCTTTTAAAAGATTTATTTACGAAAACAAATTGATGTCATTTGATGCATTTCATGACATAATCTGGCTTTTAGTAGACAAATTGGTTACGTTCGTCTATTTGTTAAAAATTAACAATTATCAACTTTCCTATTTCCATTTTTCTTTCTTTTTCTTCTTTTAAATGGAGATAAACTATATGCTTAATATATATACTTGTTGTTTTAAGGGAATTTCATTCCCCCAAAATATTAGGTATTGGACCAGTA
>NC_069010.1:6563141-6563635 GCF_001194135.2 Octopus bimaculoides
CACACACACACATACATTACGCGTGTATAAGTTAGTGATTACACAGACACACATAGAAGGTATGTACATACATACACACACATATACACTCTCAGAGAAGTTGGCATGCTAATCCTACACTCGGCATACATGTATATGTATAGCAGCTACCGTCGTACAAGATCATGCATTCCACAAGTGGACGGACGCGTCCCTGCTAGAAATAAAACCGAACATCCCCCAAATCACTGTGTACCGTCTTAAAAAACACAAGAAGGACACAGTGTGCTGGAAGCTGCACTCACCCGAAGTCGTGACGGTCACTGCAGGAATGCTTTTGATCAAAGATAGGTCTGGGTCAAACAAGACATTCCTTTATTTATGCATATTTCTCTTAACACACACACACACACGCATATTACGAGTACGCTACATAAACGCACACGCATAATGCATAAAGAGAGAGAGAGAGAGGGAAGAGGGGGGGGGCTGGAGAAAAAGAAAGGATTCACTAC
>NC_069010.1:6567339-6568964 GCF_001194135.2 Octopus bimaculoides
CACCTTGGCAACCTTGGTGCTGTCATACTTATCCAACTAGATGAGACGAATAATATATGAGTATATGCATATATACGTACATGTATGTACATACCTACATCTACCTGTATATATAGATGCACATCTGGGTACAGGACGTTGCAAAAAAACGTGGACAAAATGATAAACGGAATACAGAAAACACACAGGCCACGTAGAGAGCATTTCCTTCATCAGCTGCCACCATTCTAAAACTAAGCGTTTCGAAGAGTTAGGGCAGATGAGACGAAACCTGGGGTGGAAGACAGCAGCCAGTTGGCATTCCTCATCCTCCAAGAGGGTCCTAAACCTTTTGTCGATGCCTGCCAAAAGCGCATCGACCAAGGGGCTGCTTTAGACGAGGCCCTCGGACTTCAAGACCTTGAGCCTAAAAGTCCTTCCGGCAACCTGAGTTAACGGAAGTTAATTAGTCCGATAACGATTCCCAAAGTTAACTGAAAAGTTAAATCATTAATGAAAACGTAACTTCGTTAATTAATAATTAACGGATTATCAGTTTAGTGCCCGGATGAATTACTGACGATATATCTGTCTGTGTGTCTGTCTATATATACAACAATCTTTGTTGATCGCTGCTCTTGTTGTTCAGCTCCAGGTCAGTCTTCACTCAGCATACATTTGATCTAAGGCGTTCCAGTCGTGACCATCTTGAATGTTATAGCTAGGACAGCACTGTCTCATTTGTCCTTGTTATTCTCAAATACTGTAGTTCGACATGCGCTCGATTTGACTGCTGTTTCTAGCAGATCGAGCGACCACGTAGAGACCGGCCACCTCATTCGTGTGATTCGTGGACCAGTTGTGTCACCCCCCCCCCAAAAAAAAAAAATTAGCTGCGATCGAATAGATCGAAGACTAGGTCAAATCTCGGCCCATTGATTGCTTGTGTCGACACGTGCCTGTTGTCGATGACGACGACGACGATGATGATGATGATGCTGGTGATGCCAGTGACGATGATGATAACGATTACATGTGGTAATGAAGCTGGCGGCGACGACGACGATGATGATGATGATGATGATGGTGTTAATGATGACGGTTTTTTTTTTAATCTAACCTTTTGTTTCTGGATCATCTGCTAAAACCGATAGAAAATACGTTTAAGTGGTCATGTGACTGACGGGCTGTTGCTGGTCGGTGAAGACAGCTGTCACTAGTTTACCTCTTTATCTCCCCCCTCTCTCTCTTTCTCTCTCTCTGTGTCTCTTTTTCACTTCTCCACCTCTCTCTATGTCTTGCTCTCTCTCCCTCCCACTTTCGCTCTCCTTCTTTTATCTCCATTTCCCTCTCTCCCACCCCTTTCTTTCTCTCTGTTATCTCAATCGCTTCACTTTCACTTTCACATCTCTCACTTCCTTCCTTTTTTCCCTTATCCTCCACTATTCCTCGTTCACACTCCCACCCTCTTTTTTCTTTCACATCTCCTCTCTCTCTCTCTCCTTCCACATCTCCTCTCTCTCTCTCTCCTTCTCTCTATCTGTTTCTGTCTCCCTTTCCTTCTCTCTCTCCCTCTTTCTCTCACTTCTCTTTCACTTTTCTATCTCTCACTTCCTGCAACTCTCTCTCCCTCACCCAATATATAT
>NC_069010.1:6569264-6570320 GCF_001194135.2 Octopus bimaculoides
AGTGACAAATAAACGAGCACAGTGTAAAGGTGGTGGTGAGATGTGCTAAAAACAACAGCTAAATCGCCCTTAAATCACACAATTGTTTTTTGTTGTTTTTTTTTTTTTTTACATAATCGTTTGAATTCCTGTGCGCAAAAATTTTCTGAAAATTCACCAAAATAAAAAAAAGTTACGAGGGGGTTGGTTATATGGGGTGTTTAAACCAGAATTCCACCCCCTTTATCTTTAAAACTGCGGCCACGCTGGTGCACCTCCTTGAAGAATTTTAGTCGAACGAATCGACCCCAGTACTTTTTTTTCTTTTAAAGTCTGGTACTTATATAAGTTTCTTTCGCTAAGTTACGGGGACGTAAAAACACTTCTGTCGAGTAGTGGTGGGGGACAAACACACACACTAACTACATCATTATCATAGACAAAGGTACCCCAGCCATGATCCAGTCTATCTCTCTATTTAGAACCCTATATTTGTTTCTCTCTTTCTCCGTGCTCTTGCTTGATGGGGCTGGGGTTATCCCAGAGGCGTCATCATACGTAGAGCCGACCAGGTCCAGCAATGTATGGTATTTCCTATTTCCTATTTTACATTCGTAGAATCATGGTTGTTTTATTTTCAATTTCATTTCAACTCGATTAGCATGTCTCGTGAAAGCCCTGCGACTGACTCCTCGTCTTATTGCTAATTCCAACGAAATACTTACAGATCAGTAAGATAATCAATGAATGTGCGTAGAATTTACGACACTGGCTCGATTTTTTTTTTTTTTGTCAGATTCAGTGATTTTGTATTGCTTGCTGCCACAGTCTGTAAACTCCTTTGCTCCCTCCCACATCCCGGTTGCTGTGGCAAATGAGAGGATCACTGCTTCTGTAAACCGAACAGGACAAAACTCTGAAGTATCGGAACCTAACAGCGAACCATCTTTTCCAACGTCTGGCGTTTGGGACGTTTGGAGGGGCTGGGCTGCCAACGGCGAAGTTCTTGTCATCGTTGGTAGCTTGCCTTGCCAACGTATCATGTGATGCTCGTGAGGGCACTTAGCTTTTCTGATG
>NC_069010.1:6571135-6573171 GCF_001194135.2 Octopus bimaculoides
AGACCCACTGCGTGGCATCTTGGGCAAGTGTCTTCTACTATAGCCTCGGGCCGACCAAAGCCTTGTGAGTGGATTTGGTAGACGGAAACTGAAAAGAAGCCTGTCGTATATATGTATATATATATATATGTATGTGTTTGTGTGTCTGTGTTTGTCCCCCCACCATCGCTTGACAACCGATGATGGTGTGTT
This sequence comes from Octopus bimaculoides, assembly GCF_001194135.2. Classification (NCBI taxonomy): domain Eukaryota; kingdom Metazoa; phylum Mollusca; class Cephalopoda; order Octopoda; family Octopodidae; genus Octopus; species Octopus bimaculoides. The sequence continues at coordinate 6,571,328 of NC_069010.1, forward strand.
TATGTCCCCGTAACTTAGCGGTTTGGCAAAAGAGACCGATAGAATAAGTACTAGGCTTCTAAAGAATAAGTCCTGGGGTCGATTTGCTCGACTAAAGGTGGTGCTCCAGCATGGCCACAGTCAAAAGACTGAAACAAGTAAAAGAGTATTTATGTTAGAGGTTTCAGGGTGAGTACAAAAAGGAATACTAACAAGCTATCCTCCTGAAGGATGCCTTTTTGATAATGTATGGTGTTAGACTTGATGCTTTCAATGTCGCCTTGAAGAAGTAAGGAAGTGTACCAGTTTTTGGTTAGGTGGTGGATGGCAACTGCCACTAGTGGTGGTACTTTGGTTGATACTGTGTGACAAAATTTTAAAAAAATTTTTTTCTCTTTGGTTAGTAAGTGTTATTTCCTATTTTGCATCCATTTAGAAATCAAAGGAAATGACTACTATTCCATCCAAGCTTTGCTTTTGTGACCTAGATATCGTGTTTCGAAATTGACTTATTTTCCATTACATTTCAGACCGATTCAGCACTGAATAGTTGAAGTAGAAATTTTATAGTGAATATTCTGCTCAATACCATAGATTTGCTTGTCAGTTGCTTGACCATAACCACTTGAGCATGTCCCTCGGTGGATGACAATATGTGCATCTCTGACAATGGGCAGGAATAGTCAGGGAGCATCATAGGGGTGTGTTGAGAGAGTTTCTTTGGGGCTTGAATAAATGTAACAAAAGCAAGCTTTGAAGGAAATGACTATTTCTTTTGAACTTTGCCTTTGTGACTCAGACATCAATGTTTTGAAACTGACCTATTTCCCCATTACATTTCAAGCAGCTTCAGTGCCGAGTTGCTGAAGCAGAAATATTGTTATAGCAAATATTCTGCTCAAATACCACAGATTTGCTTGTCATTTGCTTGACCATAACCAGTTGAGCATGTCTCTTAGCAGGTGTAGTGGAGGAGCATCCTAGCCATGTGTCGAGAGGGATTCTTTGGGGTTTGAATAAATATAACAAAGTTTCAATAAATATAAGCAAAGTTTGAAGGAAATATTAACCAGTTTCCATACTTTCTAGCAGTAAACAAAAAAGAAATAGCAGCTATTATCCAAGGGCAAAGATCATCTGCCACAAGTAGGATACTATCAAAGACTTTTTGTGGATTCTTTATTTCTTCTTTCTTGTATTATTTTGTTAACTAGTAGGCACTCAGTGCATCGGCATGCTTCCTTCAATCCCCATCTGGGTTCACAATATTTTTTTCTAGTATAATGGTCCTGCAGAAACAAGTTGAGACAGCCAGTGTACATGTTATGCATAATGTTTTGACAGAATGTTTTAGTTCAATGAGAAATGTGATGGCTGTTGACAGCCACGTTGCTAAGTTTCGTGTGCCTTTCATAATATTCTCATACAATTTTATTAAACCCCGCCATTAAAATTTGCGATTCTTTTTAGCTAATATCCTGTAATGAGATCTGTATATGGGTACTACTAAAGCAGAGTGGTCCCGAATGCGCTAGCTAGTTGTGAGTGGTCGATCCTACAAAAAGTGCGCGTGGGCAAATGAATACATGTGTTTAGGGTTAGGGATAGGGTTAGGGTTAGGATCGACCACGCACGACTAGCTAGCGCGGACGCGCGACCACTCTGCTTTAGTAGTACCCTGTATATGTATGTATGTATGTATGTCAGAAGCGACTCCAGGTCATCAGCGTCACTTGGGCTCATCACAGATTTCGCTTAAGACACATGCTTGCTCGAAGAATTTCATGTTTTTCCGCTTTATTCCTAGCCCCAAATGGCTTCTTTTTTTTTTTTTTCATATCTAGCACTATGTCTTTCTCCATTTC
>NC_069010.1:6573181-6574715 GCF_001194135.2 Octopus bimaculoides
AAAGGCAAAGTCGACCTTGGCAGAATTTGAACTCAGAACATAAAGATGGGCAAAATACCGCAAAGCATTTTTGCCCAGCATGCAAATAATTCTGCCAACTCATCACCTTTTTTACGAGGTGTGGCTGAGTGGTAAGTAGCTTGCTTACCAACCACATGGTCCTGGGTTCGGTCCCACTGCGTGACACCTTGGCCAAGTGTCTTCTACTATAAGCCTTGGGCCGACCAAAGCCTTGTGAGTGGATTTGGCAGACGAAAACTGAAAGAAGCCCATCAGTTATAAGTATGTATGTAGGTATGTATGAATGAATGCATGACTGCTGTAAATGAGTATCACTGTTATACAAGCAGTGTCATTAACTTCCAATATTCTGCAAAAAAAAAAAAAAAAAAAAAAAAAAAAAAAAAAAAAATACATGTCTGGGGCCATTGGGGAAATATTACCTCAATTGGAAACAGATGAAGGTTAGCAACAGGAATGGTATCTGTCGGCGAGCTGGCAGAAACGTTAGCATGCCGGGCGAAATGCTTAGCGGTATTTGCTCGACTAAAGGTGGTGCTCCAGCATGGCTACAGTCAAAAAGACTGAAACAAGTAAAAGAGTAAAAGAGATTGGAATTGAAATCCTAATCTTTACAGAAATTTATTGTTTCAAGAAAACATTGAATTTGAATTACTTTTTGATTTTTCACGATTATAGATAACAGCTCGGGCTGTAACTTCTGAGCCCGAGTCAGACGCGTGTGAACGATATCGAGAGAACGTCTGCTACAAATAATATTTGTTGACACCGCCAGACGCTGAACGAAAATAAATGAACTGCGACCAGGCTTGATAAAAGGATCCCATGCTATTGGCTGCAATTATATACTTGAAGTGTTGGTAGAAATGAAATCAGCTTGCAAATACACGTTCACTTTACTAAGTTTATACTTGGGCTAAACCTGAGCAGCCCATGTGCCAGAGTCATCACTGATGCATGTGTAAGTACATATGTGTGTATGTATATATGTGTGTGTATGTATGTATATGTGTGTGTGTGTGTGTCAATGTATGTATATATGTGTATGTATGTATGTTTATACACATGCGGTTATATATCTACACAAACACTCATGCACACACACATGCACACACAAACACTTGCACAAATACACACTCACACACACACGCAAACACCCCCACCCCACCCCTACACACACACACACACAAACACACACTCATACAAACACTCACACACACACAAACAAACCGCATTCGTGCACACACACACAAGCGCATTAATGCTCACACACACACACACACACACAACCACAATACTCTCACACACACACACAATGCTCACAGACACACACACACACACAACCACAATACTCTCACACACACACACACAATGCTCACAGACACACACACACACACAACTGCATTAATGCTCACACACAAACACACACACACATGCACACACACACACAAGCGCATTAATGCTCACACACACACACACACACACAACCACAATACTCTCACACACACACACA
>NC_069010.1:6575224-6576811 GCF_001194135.2 Octopus bimaculoides
TTTAACTCTATCCCGACTCACATGAAATCTACACAATACTTGCTTATTGGGCTCCTCCTCCTCCTCCTCCTCCCCCTGCTGCTGCTGCCGCCTTTGCACTGAAAAGAATTCTGTGGTAATCATTTTCATTTATTTATTTATTTATTTATTTGGCGCATGGTCTCTGGGGCTGGCTGCCCTTCCTAACGCCAACCACTTCATATAGCATACACTGGATGCTTTGTTTGTGCCGCCAGCATTAGTGAGGTCACCATGCAGCTTACAAAGCTATGGAACCCTGCCAAGGAGTAGCAACTTCATTCTGGGAAATGTGGAGTTGAGAGGGGGCAAAATATGTATGAAAGAAAAAAGAAAAAGGGCCGGAGCAGAAGAGGTTTCTTGCTTTGAAAGAGCTGCGGCAGTGCTCCCAAAACCTTTTGTTTGCTTGCTGTACACTTATATTCCCGCGGCACACCTGTACTAAACAGACACACACACACACACACAGAGAATAGGCCTCTCTTTCAGTTTCTGCCTAAATCCATATGCAAGACCTAAGGCTATAGTAGAAGACACTTGAAATGGAACTGAAACCAGATCTATGTGGTTGGGAAGTAAACTTCTTACCACAAAGCCATGTCTGTGCCTATATGCACACACACAAACACACACACACACATACACACACACACACAGAGTAGATAATATAATCTTTTGATGAGCAACTCAACTATTCAAAAGAAACTGATGCTAAATACAAAGCGTACAAGATATATTCCAACCTATTATTGTAATATGCAAATTGTTTTGGCTATTAAAAGCACTCTTCAGAGAAATGTGAAACGTATTATATATATCTATCATCATCATCATCATCATCATATACATACATAGATTTTTTTTTCTAGAGTTACAACAAAAGACAAAAGAAAAAAAAGCATGTAATCAGCAATTAACAACAAGCAAACAAAAACAGAAAAGCTTTCTGGGGCCCCAAACAAATACCAGAGTGAAGATTGTCAGTGATGATGGCATTATAAAACATAAGGGTGGAGTCAGAATAAAGACATCATAATAATAATAATAACAATAATAATAATAATAATAAAGTACAATAAAATCATTTGTGAAAAGATTGAAATGGTATTTTTCAACTTACTGTCTAAGTATAGAGTTTAAGTTTAGGGTATTTTAAGTCAGTTGCAAGGAGGGAGAAAAATCATTACAAAATCACAGAAAGGTCAAAACCAAGATTAGTTATTTGAAACCACCGTCATCGTTGTCAATGCCATTCTCATTGTTATTATTGACGGCATCATCATTGTTTTAACATCTACTTTTCCATGCCTGCATGGGTTGGCCGGAGTTTCGTGACGATGTATTTTCTACCGCCAGATACCATTCTTATTTGTTTATTGCCCACAAGGGGCTAAACATAGAGGGGACAAACAAGGACAGACAAAGGGATTAAGTCCATTACATCGACTCCAGTGCGTAACTGGTACTCAATTTATCGACCCCGAAAGGATGAAAGGCAAAGTCGACCTCGGCGGAATTTGAACTCAGAACGTAACGGCAGACGAAATACCGCTAAGCATTTCGCCCGGC
>NC_069010.1:6578772-6579854 GCF_001194135.2 Octopus bimaculoides
TATAGGTCAATAACACATTCTATTGTGTTAGCAGTGCACTTTTACATTACTTTTCTTTTACTCTTTTACTTGTTTCAGTCATTTGACTGTGGCCATGCTAGAGCACCGCCTTTTAGTCGAGCTAATCGACCCCAGGACTTATTCTTTGTAAGCCTAGTACTTATTCTATCGGTCTCTTTAGCTGAACTGCTAAGTTACAGGGATGTAAACACACCAGCATCGGTTGTCAAGCGAGGGGGGGGGGGACAAACACAGAAAAAAACAAAAAAAAAACACTGGTTTAAAGGTTAAGATAAAAAGACACTTGCTCAAGATGCCATGCAGTAGGATTCAACCTAAGATTTCATGATAAAATTCTCTCACTACTGCTATGTGAACTGAGAGTACTGTAAAATATAGTGACTGCATAAAATACCTGCTGTGCATGTATACTGCAGTTGTCCTATAAGAAGACTGTCATTACTTCACCAATGTCAAGAGCCAGTAGTGTATATACAATACATGCATGCACACACACACACATACCTATACATACACCACACACACACACACACACACATATATATAGACATACATTCAGTAACATGCTCACACACACACACCCAGTAGACACAGATATCAATATATACAGAGACAGCAGCTATCCACACAGACATTGAAATTACATACATACACGGATTCAGCAGTTACACACACTCACACACACATTACAGTAATCCTACCCCATGGCTCATGTACACACACACACACACACACATATACATATATACATGTAGTAGATATAGATATATATATACTCTTACATGTTTATGTAATAACTAAAAATAGCCACATTCCCAACACCTTGATTATCTATTACATATGTATACACACAAACGTGCACATACACATGCTCTGACGTTCAGATGATTGCAAGAGGTATGTGTATAAATGTGTGTGTGTGTATGTATATATATATGTTTATATATATACATATATAAAAATTCTTTATACTTATATATATATATATATATATATATATATATATACATAAACACACCCTCACATATCTACATATATATGTATATATAGTATATATATAT
>NC_069010.1:6579997-6581384 GCF_001194135.2 Octopus bimaculoides
ATATATATAAATGTGTTTATTCTATGGTACAAAAACAAAGGATGTTAATACCTGCTCAAATTCCTTCCCAAGAATTTCACTGAGAATGCCACCACCACCACCACTACCACTGCCCCACCCTCCCGGTGCACTACAGATGACAGCAGACACTAGCTATTTTACTATGCTACTGCTGCTGCTGTTGACGGTAGCGGTGGTGGCTGTCGGTGGTTCATTTCATATTTTGCTTTAAGCCTGCCAATGAGGATGTTTTGCTCAAGGCCTGATCTGACATAATTCAGGGGCAACAAATGTGTAGCCATGTTTACCTCATGTCACACAAGGATGTGTATGTGTGTCATTTTTTTTTGTCTTTTAGAAAAACCAGAAATGTTGGATGTTAGTGCTCCAGCATGGCCAGAGCACTGCCTTGTTTTAGAGCTTTAGTCGAACGGATTTTGTGTATGTGCCAGTACCGCCTGACTGGCCTTCGTGCGGGTGACACGTAAAAGCACCCACTACACTCTCTGAGTGGTTGGTGTTAGGAACGGCATCCAGCTGTAGAATCTCTGCCAAATCAGATTGGAGCCTGGTGTTGCCATCCGGTTTCACCAGTCCTCAGTCAAATCGTCCAACCCATGCTAGCATGGAAAGCGGACGTTAAATGATGATGATGATGATGATGATGATTGTGTCTGTGTGTGACAGTGATTGAGATTTGCTCAGCAATCACAAGGTTCTGGGTTCCGCCCATCTTGGTTGACCATTTCTATAGTCTCAATCATGGCTATGGAATTGGCACATGAGACTCCAGCTCACTGACTCCAGCTCACTGACTCCAGCTCACTGACTCCAGCTCACTGCATAGAGTGGCTGTCTGTGTGACATTTAAATTGCAGGTGCAGTCTAATTCCTGTTGAGGATTATCTTAAAGGTGCATGTGTCTCTATAATACTGAATCACATGCTAAAGATAAGCAGGCTGTTATGTCTGAGTACACAACTGTGTGTGCGTGTGCATATATACTCACATCCATCTATCCATATCTATCTATCCATACACACACACACACACACATGGGGTATTTCCAGCATGTAAGATGAGGTGTATAACTGCTACTGTTGAGTTCAGAGATCCATATTGGGTAGCATCATCTAATACATACATACATAATCATCATCATCATTGTTTAACCCTTTCGTTACCAACCTGGTTAAAACTGCTTTTGGTTTTGTAGTACAAATGTCTTGTTTCCATAAGTTCTGAATTAAAATTTTCCACCAAACCTAAGTCAGAATTTATGTTCCTAACATTGGCTACTCTTCAGGCCAACAATATCTTGATTAGATTAAATAATCCACAACCTTCCATGGTGAGAGTGGAGTGGTGTGTATATGTACATATATAT
>NC_069010.1:6587076-6587766 GCF_001194135.2 Octopus bimaculoides
CACATTTCTCTTTGACATGTTCACATTTCTCTTCGACACGTCCACATTTCTCTTCGACACGTTCATATTTCTCTTTGACATGTCCACATTTTTCTTTGACACATCCCCCGCTTCTCTTCAACACGTCCACATTTCTCTTCGACACGTCCACATTTCTCTTCGACACGTCCACATGTCTCTTTGACACGTCCACATCTCTCTTTGACATGTCCACATTTCTCTTTGACACGCTCACATTTCTCTTCAACACGTCCACATTTCTCTCCGACACGCCCACATGTCTCTTTGACACGTCCGCATTTCTCTTTGACATGTCCACATTTCTCTTTGACACGTTCACATTTCTCTTCGACACGTCCACATTTCTCTTCGACACGTCCACATTTCTCTTTGACATGTTCACATTTCTCTTTGACACATTACCGCTTGTCTTTGACACGTTTACATTTCTCTTTGACACGTTCACATTTCTCTTTGACACTTGACATGTACACTGGGTACCTGTTCAGACAACATCGATTTGATGAAGAGAGTGAGATAATGTGTGGCATAAACAAATCATTCGTGCATAAACAAATCATTTGTGCAGGTCATTCAGCTAAAAGCTGAACACTTATATGTCATCTTCGGCGGAAAAGGCCATCATCATCATCATCATCATATATATACATATATATACATATATATATA
>NC_069010.1:6588064-6589500 GCF_001194135.2 Octopus bimaculoides
AAAGGGATTAAGCCTCTTCCAATTTCCATCTTACCAAATCCACTCACAAGGCTTTGGTCATCCCTAGGCTATATAGTAGAAGATACCTGCCCACAGTGCCACAGTGGGACTGAACCCGGATCCATACGGTCGGGAAGCAAGCTTCTTAACCACATAGCCATGCCTGCAACCTTTTTTTATTTTCTTGTTATTCTGATCTCTGAACAACATCCAATAGCCTGCTTACTCTTGGTTTTAACTGACATTTCCCGCAACTAATTAATATAATACCAGTTAAAACTCATCTTATAAAATGACATTTATAATATTCTACATCCTGGCTTTTGTTTCTTTCTTCTTGTTTCAAAGGTCATCATGATTATTATTATTGTTATTGTTGTTGTTATTATTATTATTATTATTATTATTATTATTATTATTATTATTAGTGTTGTTGTTGTTGTTTTCGTTGTCCTTATGATTGATCCTTGCCCGCTGTCATCATAGTTGTCGTCATTGTCATCACTTTCGTTGCTGTCGTTTTCTTTGCCGTTGCTTTCCTCGTCATCGTTTCCCACCGTCGTCGCTGTTATGACCGTTGTTGTCATCGCTGTCGTTATTGTCTATATTGTTGTCGTTAGCATTATCGTCATCAATGTCATTGTTGTCATCATCATCATCATCGTTATCGTCATTGTCGTCATCACCTTTGTCATTGGCATTGTTACCATCAACGTCATCATCATAATCATAATCATCGTCGTCGTCGTCGTCATCTTCTTCATTGTCATTGCCATCATCAATATCATTATCGTCATCACTGTCTTCGCTTTCATTATTACCATTTGTCATCATCATCATCATCTTTGTCATCAAAATCAGCAGTAGCATCTTCAGGAGAGGAAGAACTAAGCAACATACAGCCATTCATGCGCCTATATCCTCACATTGTTATAACATTTGAATGATGCCACCCTGCTAACCAGGTGTTCAGGCCCATGGCATATGAGTGACTAGGATCACGACATTCCCCCCTTAAACAGCTCACCAGTTTGGCACAGGGCAACTCATTTCCAGCTGAGAGAAGTGGAGCAACAGCAGAAGAATTCGTTGCTGGGCAATTTAGTTTAATGGTAAAACACTTGACGCGTAATCACAGAGATGTGAATTTGAGTCTCATGGCTGGCCAGTAGTGTATTTTTCTGCAATAAATGGATAATTCATCTTGTTCATGCTATTTATAGCATTATCACGCGTTTGAGAAATAAATTTATTTCTGTTTCTTACAATACATCTCAACGCTTCTAAAAAAGAACAAACTTTGTTTGTTTACTTTCATCGTTAGGTTGAATTTAATGTTAGCGTCTTATGAAGCTAAATTTATAAGTTCTAAAATTGCAGAAGAATTTGTTGCTGGGCAGTTTAGTTTAATGGTAAAACACTTGACGCGTAATCAC
>NC_069010.1:6589510-6592179 GCF_001194135.2 Octopus bimaculoides
TCTAAAATTGCAGAAGAATTTGTTGCTGGGCAGTTTAGTTTAATGGTAAAACACTTGACGCGTAATCACAGAGATGTGAGTTCGAGTTTCATGGCTGGCCAGTAGCGTATTTTACTGCAATAAATGGATAATTTATCCTGTTCACGCGTTTGAGAAGTAAATTTATTTCTGTATCTTACAATACATCTCAACGCTTCTAAAAAAGAACAAACGTTTGTTTGTTTACTTTCATCGTAAAGTTAAAGAAAATAAAATGTTTTGCTCCAGAACACAACACCCTGCCCAGTGTGGGAATTGAAACTGCAATCTTATAATCATGAATCCAACACCATTAGCATTGTCATGTCTTCACACATCCGTGTATGCACACACACGCGCACGCACACACACACACACACACACACACATAGGCGGTGAGCTGGCAGAAACGTTAGCACGCCGGACGAAATGCTTAGCGGTATTTCGTCTGCCGCTACGTTCTGAGTTCAAATTCCGCCGAGGTCGACTTTGCCTTTCATCCTTTCGGGGACAATCGATTAAATAAGTACCAGTTACGCACTGGGGTCGGTGTAATCGACATAATCTGTTTGTCTGTCCTTGTTTGTCCCCCTCTGTGTGTAGCCTCTTGTTGGTAGTAAAGAAATAACACACACACACACACAAACACACACTACCTGAACAATGTGGACTGAGATCCTGTTGACAGGCCTTCGGTATTTAATCTCAGCCGCTTAGGTTAAGTCTCTTAATTTAAACAATCGAGGCTGCGATGTTGCTTTGATATACATAGAGGTCAGCACATCAATATAATTTAGAGCAGACGTGGCATTCAAATCCTGCAAGGTAATCTTACAGCTGTCTTGTGAGTATGTGTACAGAGAGAGAGAGAGAGAAAGAAATATGGAGGTAGAGAGAGAGAGAAAAATAAGACAAAATACCGAGAGTTTGTTTATATAATGTTTAGTTGCATCACTTTATGCATGTTTCATTATCATTGAATATCAGTTATGTAAACAAAATCTTATCCGATTACATTGTCAGATATTCAGAAATTGCGTAACACTCATTGGTGATTTTTAATATTCCATACAATGGTTATACAATGTTATCATATCCATTACTACAGTAACAGTGTAGTAACCGATGCACTCCTTCAAAGTGCATACATACATACATATATAAATATACATGTGTGTGTGTGTGTGTGTATCTTCTTTTTACTTGTTTCAATCATTGGACGGCAGCCATGCTTTGAAGGATTTTGCCAAACAAATTGACCACGGTACTTGTTTTATTTGTTACCTTTGTAAGTGAATTAAGTGCCTAAATAGCAAAGCACCAGGTTTGGGTGAATGAACCAATTTCCATCTGTTGTTGTGTGTGTGTGTTTGTGTGTATATATATATATGTGTGTGTGTGTGACAATCAACTAATTGTCACATATTATATATATAGTACAGGTGCCACTGAAAAAGCATCCAGTCTACACTGTAAAGTGGTTGGCATTTGGAAGGGCATCCAGCTATAAAAACCTTGCTAAAATTGACTTCGTCTGTGCTTGTGGCACGTAAAAAGCACCCAGTCCACTCTGCTGGGGATGGTTGGTGTTAGGAATGGCATCCAGCTGTAAAAATCCTGCCAAAACAGACTCAGAGAAAAGTCTGGTGCAGGCTTCTGTTTGGCCGGCTCCTTGTCAAACCATCCCACCCATGCCAGCATGGAATGCAGATGTAAGGATTTCGTCCTTGCAATGTAAGGCTTTCAAACCAAACAGGGAAGGAAGGAAGAAGAAGAAAAAAAGAGAGAAATCAGAAATTACTCGTTTTACCCGGCTTACTAATTTTGCCACCTCACCACCACCCACCACCCAGTATAATGTTCAAAGTCTGACAATTGCAATACGGTCCCATATTAATTAGTTTTTTTTTTGTTTTTTTTTCTATCTTTCTTCAGTTGAGGAAGCATTTACTAGTTGTTTAACCTAGATCAAGCTAATCCAGCAGAGTTTACAATCATACACATTATCACCATTTCTAGCCTATTCCAATTGTGGCGTTGAGTTATCTAGGACTTCATAACCTACTGGCGTATATCTAGAGCTGTGGGCGTGATTTGAGGAAAGCGTTACTACTCCTTCAGTTGTTGTAACACATACTTAATGACTCATTTGTTGAGTTTGTAAGTATTACTTATGTCCAGATGTTTGTTCAGTCCACTCCTGTTCCTAGTTTTCTCATTCAGCTCTCAATACCCTCAGCTAAGAAAACATTTGTGAATTCTTCAGTGTTCCACCCATCTACTCCACAAAGGTGGCCATTGTATGATGTATGCTTAACCCTTTCGTTACCATATTTCTGTTGAGATTCTCTGTGTTTCTTTCAATTAATTTTAAATATAACAAAGAATTTAGTAAAATAACTTAGTTATCATTAAGCTAGTGTTAGGAACATAAATTGTGACTAAGGTTTGGTGGAAGATTTTAATTCAAAACTTATGAAACCAAGACATTTGTACTACAGAACCAGAGGTGGTTTCAGCCAGGTTGGTATCAAAAGAATTATAAATATCATGGTGACTTTAACCCTTTTCTTAGCATATTTCTGTTGAGATGTTCTGTGTTTCTTTCAATTAATTTTAAATATAACAAAGAATTTAGTAAAATAACTTCC
>NC_069010.1:6592524-6595006 GCF_001194135.2 Octopus bimaculoides
CGTTACCATATTTCTGTTGAGATTCTCTGTGTTTCTTTCAATTAATTTTAAATATAACAAAGAATTTAGTAAAATAACTTAGTTATCATTAAGCTAGTGTTAGGAACATAAATTGTGACTAAGGTTTGGTGGAAGATTTTAATTCAAAACTTATGAAACCAAGACATTTGTACTACAGAACCAGAGGTGGTTTCAGCCAGGTTGGTATCAAAAGAATTATAAATATCATGGTGACTTTAACCCTTTTCTTAGCATATTTCTGTTGAGATGTTCTGTGTTTCTTTCAATTAATTTTAAATATAACAAAGAATTTAGTAAAATAACTTCCTTATCGTTAAGCTAATGTTAGGAACATAAATTGTGACTAAGGTTTGGCGGAAGATTTTAATTCGGAACTTATAAAAACAAGACATTTGTACTCAGAGCCAGAGCCGGTTTCAGCCGGGTTGGTAACGAAAGGGTTAAGGAATCTTTAATGTTTTATCTTTTACTTTATGTTTCCATCATTTGACCATGTCGCTGGGGAGCAAGCTGCTCCCCACACAGCCACTTATTATTATTATTATTATTATTATTATTATTATCCTTATCATTATTATTATTATCATTATCATTAAGGTGGCAGGGTCGTTAAGACACTGGGCAATATGCATAGCAGCATTTTTCTCTGTTTTTATGTTCTGAGTTCAAATTCTGCCAAAGTTGACTTTGCCTTTCATCTTTCTGTGGGGGTCGATAAAATAAGTACCAGTGAAACACTGGAGGCGATGTAAACGACTTAACTTCCTCCCTGAAGTTGCCGGCCTTGTGTCAAAATTCGAAATCTACATTTACCCACTCTAAGGCAGTGAGGTAGCAGAATCGGTAATATGTCGGAGGAAAATGCTTCGTGGTGTTTTGTCCATCTTCACGTTAAGAGTTCAAATTCTGCCGAGGTTGACTTTGTCTTTTATACTGTCGGGGTCAATTAAACAGGTACCAGTGGAGCACTGGGGGTCGATGTAATCAACTTAAAAACTTGTCTAAAATTGTTGGCTTTGTGTCAAAATTAGGAAACCAATATTAAGATAAACTGATTACGTAGAAGTTTTCCTGTAAGCATTGTCTTGAAAAGTGTGTGTGTGTGTGTGTGTGTGTGGGAGAGAGAAAGTGCCAGTCTGTCCATATGTGGTGTGTGTGTGTGTGTGTGTGTGTCAGTCTGCTTGTTGGTGTGTTGTATATGTGCGTGTATAAGTCTGTGTGTACATGTGTGTTTGCCTGAGTTATGTGTGTATGTGTGTGTGTCAGTCTGTCTATGTGTGGTGTATATGTATGTGTGTTAATCTTGTGTTGTGTGTGTGTGCGTGTTTGCCAGTCTGTCTGTGTTGTGTGTGTCAGTTCATCTGTGTGTGTTTGTGTGTGCGTGTGTGTGTGTGTGTGCCTGTGAGTTGTGTGTATGTGTGTGTCTCTCAGTCTGTGGTGTATATGTATGTGTTAGTTTGTCTTTGTGTTGTACGTCAGTCTGTGCATGTGTGTGTGTTTGCCTGTGAGTTTGTGTGTGTGTGTGTGTGTGTGTGCTTGCCAGTCTGTCTATGTGAGGTGTGTATGTGTGTGCTTGCTATGAGTTTGTGTCTGATTGTCATTGTCTACGAGTGTGTGTGTGTGTGTAAAAATCTATGTGTACAAGTGTGTGTGTTTGCCTGTGAGTCGTGCGTGAGTTTGCAAGTCTGTGTGTTGTCTGTGTCAGGCCATCTGTGTGCACAGTATCAGTGCATGTGTGTGTGTGTGTAGGTGTGTGAGTGTGTGTAGGTAGGTGTGTGAATGTGTGTGTGTGTGTGTACCCACATATTTATAAATAATCAATTTGTACCCAATTTCGTCCATGTCACAATAAACCAGTCGAGAGCTCATAATATAGGACAAGCATTAAACCAGATTAGAAATTTCAAAGGCTTCCTAGAAGAGATATTGATCTATTTGAGATTTGTTGTAGAGGTGTGTAGCATGTGTGTGTGTGTGTATGTGTGTAGGGAGCGGTTTGGATTTGATATAAATCATTCTCTCAACCTTTTGTTCCTTCACAACTGTTTCTCTCTCTTTTTCTCTCTCTCTCTCTCTCTTTTAATTTGCCGTGTTTTCTTGTGACTTGCCTTTTAGTATCATAAAATTCTGTAGATAACTGAGAAATGAGCTCCCAACCACCACCACCACCCTCCCGCCAATCCTCCCAGACCTCAGGCGAGGTTGGGTGGCTGTCACAGCGAGTACCACTGGCTGTTCTGTTCTCGGGGATGGGGGAAACGCCTTTGCAATTATATCCTCAGGGCATGGCTGAGCATGACATTTGGTCCAGGGGTGCACAACCTGTTACTCCCTTATCTCCTCCCATCTTCTTCTTGTTTCCCACCCCATCCTTCCCCCCTTTCTTGTTTGCCTTCTCTTTGTTTCCTTGGTGAGGTAGTTCTGTCTTTTTTTCTTTTTTCTTCTTTTATCTCCATAATTT
>NC_069010.1:6595543-6599295 GCF_001194135.2 Octopus bimaculoides
GCGATTACATGTTTTTCTCATCATCAACACATTGTGGAGATATCATATGAACATATATATATATATGTGTGTTTGTGTGTCTGTGTTTGTCTCCCCAACATCGCTTGACAATCGATGCTGGTGTGTTTATGTCTCCGTAATTTAGCAGTTTGGCAAAAAGAGACTGATAGAATAAGTACTTGGCTTACAAAGAATAAGTCCTGGGGTCGATTAGCTCGACTAAAGGCGGTGCTCCAGCATGGCCACAGTCAAATGACTGAAACAAGTAAAAGAGAGTAAAGAGTAGACTTTGTTGGAAACAGGTGGAGGTTGTTGACAGGGGGAGCATCCACTCGTAGAAAACCTGCCTCTGTAAACTCCATCCAACTCATGCTAGCATGGAAAAGTGGATGTTAAAACAACAACGATGATGATGATGATGATGTACTAACAGTACTAAAAATAAAAAAAAAACACTACCATTGTTTCAGTTAATTTTGAAAATAATAAAAGAATTTTGTAAAATAAATTTCTGGTGTTAGGAACATGAATTAACAAACCGGAAGTTTGTGTCATAGAAGAAGAGGCCAGCATGAAGTATGTTGGTATGAAATAGATTTTTTTAAAAACTGATCCAGTTGTTAAGCTGTATTTAGAAGTATTAATTTCCTCACATGATTCACAAATGTTGTATTTCACTTAATTTTTTTCAGTGACTCGTACATATAGATTACTCTTACTCTTTTACTTGTTTCAGTCATTTGACTGCGGCCATGCTGGAGCACCGCCTTTTTAGTCGAGCTAATCGACCCCAGGACTTATTCTTTGTAAGCCTAGTACTTATTCTATCGATCTCTTTTTGCTGAACCGCTAGTTTACGGGGCCGTAAACACACCAGCATCGGTTGTCAAGCGATGTTGGGGAGACAAACAGACACACAAACATATACACACACATACATATATACGACGGGCTTCTTTCAGTTTCCGTCTACCAAATCCACTCACAAGGCTTTGGTCGGCCCGAGGCTATAGTAGAAGACGCTTGCCCAAGGTGCCACGCAGTGGGACTGAACCCAGAACCATGTGGTTGGTAAGCAAGCTACTTACCACACAGCCACTCCTGATTATTAATGATGTTTTTTTTATCTTTTTTTGTCTTTCATTTGCACAGGTCTTTCTGTGACTGAGTTTTGTGATTCTACCTGCCGCTGGAAGCCCCAATTCTTTGCCAATCGTGCATGGTTTCTTAGCATTTGTAAGTAGTTTTTGAGACTTACAATCTAGAATTCAAAACAAACATCTATCATATGACATGTCATTTACAAAACCACTTTTTTTCTCTTTAATCTGTTGATACACGACCTGTCATATGACACAGAGCACTAGATAAAACATCAGACTGACTTGAAACACTGTGGCAATCTAAAGTTCATTATACTAAATAACACATATGAAAATTGATAACAAGATAGAAGAACACAAGGTGCATTCCAGAAGTTTACAGACTTTTTCAGGATAAACATTTATTCATTTCAAAGAAGTACAAAGCTCTAATCTCCTTCAAAGTAAGATTCTCTGACATCAGTGCATTTTTGCAGTCCTCCAGCCCCTTTATGAAGGGGCCTCATGGAAGTCCTCCAAAGAGAATCTTTCCAAGACCTTTGTCAGAGGGTCCTTCATTTTTCTCCTACAGCTTTGGGAACAACCAAAAGGGCGCAAGGTCTGGTCTGTAGGGAGGCTGAGGAGCAGTTTTGATGCCCGTCTCTTATCAAGTAGTTGGTGATCAGGAGGGAATTGTGAACCGGTGCATTTGTCCTAATGCAGGTGCCACCGACGCAAGTGGAAGAGCTCTGGCCTCTCGAGATGAACTCTCCTCCTGGACTCTTTCAAAACCTCCAGAAATTTGTCTTTGTTGACCATCTGACCAGAGGGGACCCAATGGATGTAGCGGACGCCCTTGCTGTCAAAAAAGGGGAGTCACCATGAGCCTCCTGATAGACTTGCTTTGCTTGGCCTCTTGTGCCAGCACAAAACAGTTGGTTGGATCATACAAGTTAATCCAAGAGCAGTCTGGAGCATTTCATAAGATTCTGTAGCATTTTTTTCCCAAATTAATGCAAAATTCCAAATTGTCTTCACATCCTGACTGAATTCTGCATGCTAGGCAACTGTGACAAGCAGTGTTTAGTAGAGTGTCTTTAACCCTTTCCGTTACTAACCCGGCCGTATTGTGAACGAGTACGATTCGTGAAGCTGAACCAATATTTAAATGTGAGAGACACTAGCAGTACACCCCCCCCCCACTAGTACGTGGAGAACTTTGAGACAAAAATTATGCAATAGAATTGATTAAGAACCCTTTCTTTAATTATGTTCCAAATATCACATTAATATGTTGATAAATAAAAAAGTTACAGGTGTTTAATGAGACTAGTCTAAATTCATGATTATTTTAGAATTTAATTGAAACTCATGAGGGGTGTATTTTGGTCAGAAATATAGTAACGAAAGGGTTAAAGTGCTGTTACTGCCATTTGCTTTAATCTAGAACAACAAAACAGTTGTTAGATTATCGTATTGCATTGATACATACTAAAATTATTGTAAATCTAGGACAGTTATAACTGCTTTTCTTTAACAGTAGTCTAAAAGTTTCTGGAATGCACATCGTTATCGTCGTCGTCGTTTAACGTCCGCTTTCCATGCTAGCATGGGTTGGACGATTAGACTGAGGACTGGTGAAACCAGATGGCTACTCCAGGCTCCAATCTGATTTGGCAGTGTTTCTACAGCTGGATGCCCTTCCTAACGCCAACCACTCAGAGAGTGTAGTGGGTGCTTTTACGTGTCACCCGCACGAAGGCCAGTCAGGCGGTACTGGCAATGGCCACGCTCATCTCGCTCGAGAAACCTCATGTGTCACCCGCACAAGAGCCAGTCTTGTTTGTAAATGCTCTGTTGCATCACCACAAAGGCTTTTTTTTATAATCTATGACAGTCAATAGATAGCATTGTCCTGTGTGTGAAATGGAGCGCCGAATGACAAGTGCAGAACCAGATCAGGGCAAGGCCCAACTGTTAAACAGTTATTCTGGTCTTTATCTTTTAACTTTGTTTCAGCTATTGGACTGTGGCCATGCTGGGGCACTACCTCGAAGGTTTTCAGTTGAACAAATCAACCGCAGTTTATCATTTATCTTTTACTTGTTGTGGCCATGCTGGGGCACCACCTTGAAGGATTTTAGTTGAACAGATCAACCCCAGTATATCTTTTATCATGTTCTTTTACTTGTCACAGTCATTTGACTGGCCATGCTGGAGCACCGCCTTGAAGGGTTTTAGTCGAACAAATCAACCCTAGGACTTTTTTTTTTTTAAAGCCTAGTACTTGTTCCATTGGTTTCTTTTTTTGAACCACTAAGTTACAGGGATGCAAACACACCAACACTGGACTCATTTCCATTGGCTCTTTTTTACCACACCACTAGTTACAGGGATGTAAACACACCCGACACCAGTTATCAAATGATGCTGGTGAACAAACACACACATGTAATAATTAAACTGTATATGATGCACATGATCCCTCGATCCATGGGATAATTGTTTTGCATAAAACCATTCTGTGGTGCCAAAAACATCAGGAACCACTATACTAGGCCTTCCCTTAACCTTCTCAGAGAGATATAGCACCAGTATCTATCCAAATAGAGATTGGACATGGTGTATAGAGGCTGTGTGGATTGTTGTGGATAGTAGTCATTAACCATT
>NC_069010.1:6599395-6600383 GCF_001194135.2 Octopus bimaculoides
ACAAACAATAAGGGTTGTTAGGCCAAGACGATAGAAAAATTATTATTATTATTTTTTTGAACGCTAGTAGGCATGAATGAGAGAAGAGACAGAAAAATCATGTATTCTCTATAAGAAGCCAGTGGATAGAAAGAAAGAATCCCTTTCATTGCATGTCAGGAGGGAGAGAAAAACAGAAAGGATGAAGAACAAGAGAGATAGACAGGGAAGTAGTAGAGTGCGCAAAGTAATTATTAAGATAAAACTTACTTGGAGAAAGATGCATGGTGTTCTATCATATAATAATATATGTACATACCTACATCTATATGTATGCATATATGTGTACAGGACATCACAAAAAAACGTTAAATAGATAATTTTTTTTTTTTTTAATGCTAAACAAGGATATTCTTAGGACAAGTTGAAACGTCCACCCATCTATCATGATTATTTAAAGGGCATTTACCCACATTGAAACCTCTATCATCTCGCAATGCTATTGAACTAATTATAAATACCTTTATCCAGAAGATCATCTCTGCAGCAACAAGAACAAGCTTAAAAATGGGATTTTTATTTAAATCTGTTCTCAATAAGGATCTGATGCTGTGTTAGATTTAAACATCTCATGTTTTACTGAACCTAGAAGTGGGAGACCCAGTAAACCAGTGGGTTAATGGCATGGTGAGGCAGAACAACAGCTAAGATGCGAGATTCTGTCCATGGTTCAATAATGCCCAATATTATCCAATGTCCGCTTTCCATGCTAGCATGGGTTGGATGATTTGACTGAGGACTGGTGAAACCAGATGGCTACACCAGGCTCCAATCTGATTTGGCAGAGTTTCTACAGCTGGATGCCCTTCCTAACGCCAACCACTCCGAGAGTGTAGTGGGTGCTTTTACGTGTCACCCGCATGAAGGCCAGTCAGGCGGTACTGGCATCGGCCACGCTCAAAATGGTGTATTTTACGTGCCACCTTCACAGGAGCCAGTTCGGAGTTCC
>NC_069010.1:6600955-6602290 GCF_001194135.2 Octopus bimaculoides
AGAGAGAGTGAGAGGTTTGTTGTCATGTATATGTACATGCATAAATATGCATACATCTTTGTGTGTGTGTGTGCGTGTGTATGAGAGAGAGAGAGTAAATACTACATACACACCGCTCTCACTCTGTCTCACACACACACTCACACGCACACATACATCCAAAAATGATGGATGCATATAACAACACACCCCTTGACTCACTCACACTCTGTCTGTTACAAACACACACATAAATGTATACAAACATATTTACAAAGACACACGTGTGTATGCGCGCGCGCAATACCGGAAGTTGACATTGCATCACAAGTATGTAAGCCGTTGTTACGTCAAAACAGGTAGTTGACATTGAGGAACCGTTTTAAAGAAGTGAATCATAAATATAAAGCAATATTATTTATTATAAATTAAAAAAATCAAATAAAGAGCCTAAGATTTATCCGAGGTCAAATTATTCAGGCATCACAAGTATGAAAGTAAATAGTGAAGCCGTTTTCACGTGATAAGCGATTACACACACACATCTCTGTTTTATATATAGTATAGATATATATATATGCATATGTGTTCATGTATATATATATATGCGTATGTATGCATATATGTATATATATGCATTTATATATACATATATGTACGTACACATGTATGTATATATATCTATTTATATATATATCATACCTGCACCTGTATTTAATTACTGTTTTAGTGTTACTGATATAACCATTAGTGTTACTGATATAACCACTGTTCTTTTTTTGCCATATGGTTGCGTAACGAACTTCAGCCATTTTCTACTTACCGACCCCTTTGATTGCTATTTTGTTCCACTGGACCCCCATAGCCATTCGATGTTTTAAAAGAATGCTATTATATTCTTTATAATTTGATATTATTGGGGACTGTTTAAAAAATGATTTAAAAAATATTTTATATTTTGTAGAAGTACAAGCAATTTATTGCACAAAAATTTTAACAGCAAAAACTTACGTGACTCCTGGTTGCGAACCAGTTGTAGATGATGGTGGTGGTGTCGATGGTGGTAGAGACGGTGATGCTGAGAGTGCTAGTTCATCATCATCATCATCATCATCGTTTAACGTCCGCTCTCCATGCTAGCATGGGTTGGACGATTTGACAGAGGACTGGTGAAACCAGATGGCTACACCAGGCTCCAATCTGATCTGGCAGAGTTTCTACAGCTGGATGCCCTTCCTAACGCCAACCACTCCGAGAGTGTAGTGGGTGCTTTTACGTGTCACCCGCACGAAGGCCAGTCAGGCGGTACTGGCAACGGCCATGCTCAAAATGGTGCATCCCATGTGCCACCCGCAC
>NC_069010.1:6606873-6607481 GCF_001194135.2 Octopus bimaculoides
GAGAGACAGACAGAGAGAAGAGAGAGACAGACAGAGAGAAGAGAGAGACAGACAGAGAGAAGAGAGAGACAGACAGAGAGAAGAGAGAGACAGACAGACTGATTGAGACAGAGAGAGGAGAGAGACAAGAGAGAGACAGACAGAGAGAAGAGAGAGACAGACAGAGAGAAGAGACAGACAGACAGACTGATTGAGACAGAGAGAGGAGAGAGACAGACTGACTGATCGAGACAGAGAAAGAGAGAGATACAGTAAGAAAAAGTGAGTGAGAAAGAGTGAAAGAAAGACAGAATGTGTGAGAATGAGAGAATGAATAAAAAGCTGTTGTTTTGACCTCTGACTACATTATCCAATGTGTCCTTCCTATTTTGAGGTGTTAAGGTATAGGATTTTCGAGCGAGATCGTTGCCAGTACCCCTGGACTGGCTCCTGTGCAGGTGGCACATAAAATACACCGTTTCGAGCGTGGCCATTGCCAGTACCACCTGACTGGCCTTCGTGCGGGTGGCACGTAAAAAGCACCCACTACACTCTCAGAGTGGTTGGCGTTAGGAAGGGCATCCAGCTGTAGAAACTCTGCCAAATCAGATTGGAGCCTGGTGTAGCCA
>NC_069010.1:6607491-6608538 GCF_001194135.2 Octopus bimaculoides
CCACCTGACTGGCCTTCGTGCGGGTGGCACGTAAAAAGCACCCACTACACTCTCAGAGTGGTTGGCGTTAGGAAGGGCATCCAGCTGTAGAAACTCTGCCAAATCAGATTGGAGCCTGGTGTAGCCATCTGGTTTCACCAGTCCTCTGTCAAATCGTCCAACCCATGCTAGCATGGAAAGCAGACGTTAAACGATGATGATGATGATGATGATGAAGGTGTGATTTGAGATATATTTCGTTGACATATCAAGCAGAGCAAGTGACCAAATAAAGCTTGTTTAACTCGGAAATTGACCTTCACCAATTAGGCGTATTTGGTTGACATTTCTTGCAGAACAAGCAACCCTGCTTTTTTCATGTCGAAGTGATATGAAAATGTATAGGCCCCTATCAGTTGTGTAGTGTGGTTGTTTTTTTTTTTGAGAACATGTTATGTAAGGGTTGGGGAAAGACCAGACAAGGAAACAAAGATCCTTATTATACTCACGCTGTAACTTATGTTCCAGGATATCCAGTAGTTTGTGGTAGACCTTGTTGCATAATCCGCAGATGAAGGTGTCCAATTTGCCAGATGACACTGCAATGGGAAGGACAGAGTTACAATAATAACAACTTTATTATTATAATAATAATTCTTCCTACTGGAAGCGCAAGGCCTAACAAATTTGGGGGAAGAGATTAAAATCGATCACATCGATCCCCAGTGCATAACTGGTACTTATTTAATCAGCCCGAAAAGGATGAAAGGCAAAGTTGACCTCGGTGGAATTTGAACTCAGAACATAGTGGCAGATGAAATACCACTAAGCATTTCACCTGGTGTGCTAACAATTCTGCCAGCTCGCTGCCTTTATAATAATAATAATAATAATCCTTTCTTATTTCTTTATTGCCCACAAGGGGCTAAACATAGAGGGGACAAACAAGAACAGACAAAGAGATTAAGTCGATTACATCGACCCCAGTTCGTAACTGGTATTTATTTAATCGACCCCCGAAAGGATGAAAGGCAAAGTCGACCTCGGCGGAATTTGAACTAATATAGT
>NC_069010.1:6608876-6610483 GCF_001194135.2 Octopus bimaculoides
GATTTGAATTAGATTTAACTGCTATTTCTAGCAGGTCGAACGCTTTTACTAAAAGTTTCGTTATATGTTATTTCGATGGTGGTGGTGGTGGTTTTGGTACGAACGATGGTGCAAAGCCTTAGGTGTTTGGGTACGTATATTTAAGTTCTGATTTCAAACCCCGACGATGTCGAACTTTGCCTGTTAGCCACCTGGAGTCGATAAAATAAAGTACCGTTAAATACAGAAGACAGTTTTAATCAAATTCATCCATTCAATTTGAAGGCACACCTACACAAGTGTGCCCCCCTCCATCAATATTTGTTTCTATATAACTTTCAGAAAAATTAATATTTTTTAATGAAATTATCTACAAATGTTTTACAGGTGGTGTAGAATACGATTATTTTGGGAATTTTTTGTGTAAAAAGAGAAAAGAAAGGGAAAATGGTAATCACACATACATACTAACAAACAGCACATATTTCCAAAATTTCAAGTTTCATTTTATAGATTTATGTGATGTATGTATATTATCATATTTAATTCCGATATAATCATAATCTACACCATCTGAAAGGTATTTGTAGAAAATTTCATTAAAAAAATACCAATTTTTTTCGAAAGCTATGCAGAAACGAAGTCGGTGGAGGGGTACGTTTATGTGGGTATGCCAACAAATTGAAAAGATTGATGTTTCTGATGGTACTTTATTTTATCAACCTCAGATGGATGGGTAAAAGACAAAGTCGACATCGGCGGGATTTGAAGTCAGAACTTAAACAGACGTACGTAAACACCGCTAGGCACTACCTGTTCTGCCCTGGCACCATCGTTCATACCAAAACAATTACGACCACCACAATTAGAAGAAACGCGGTTTCTACTGTGTTAGTCGAAAGGAGACAATGTTAAACGATAAAAAATCTTCACTTACCTCGGTCCCTCGCTCGGGTTTTCATTTTATCCAGATTGTAAACCTCAATCACGAAGTTATTCGGCGTGTCCGGAGGCCGAGGGGCCTGGAAACCATTAGTGGCCATCAGAGCAGGGTTAGTGGTCAGCTTGTGGTTTTCCACGGAAACGGGTAGAGAACCGGGTAGTGAGGCCACGCCGGACGACACGACTGTGTTCACACTGTTGTTGTTGTTGTTAATGTTGATGTTGTTCTTGCTGTGATTAGCGTTGTTATTGTCGGTGTTGTAATAGCTGTTGTTGAAGTGGTCACCGGACAACAGGGAGATGTTAACACTCTCTTTTCTTTCCATTTCAGTCTCTGAATATATTTGCTTACGGCGATCTTCACTTGCGTTGGTGTTGACGATGTTGGTTAACCCCAGGTCAATCCTAGACGGACAGACCTATAATCAAATACATCCAAGTGGCCATCCCGTAGGCCTGTTGTCAAAGTTGATGCATATTTAATACTACATTATCCAACATGTCCTTCTTTAAAGACAGTACCGGTATAGATTAACAGAGATGTCGATGCTATTTCTCACAAGTCATGGAACTAATGGATCTTTTTGTTGTTATTGTTGGTGTTATGTAACTCACTGAGTCCTAGGTCAACCCTAAGAAAACAAATCTGCAATCAAAAGGTTCCCAATTCACGATCATCGCGTTTT
>NC_069010.1:6611022-6616866 GCF_001194135.2 Octopus bimaculoides
ATATATATATATATATATATATATATATATAAATTACTCTATAAGTACATTTGTGTCTATACGTGTTGATCTGTGTTTACGCACACACATATATACATGCGTATGTTTATGTGTGATGTATATGTGATATAAAGAACGTGAAATTGATTCCGGAGACGGTAAACATATAGCATATATACATACGAGTGTTTGTTGTTGTATACATACATATACGTATCTATAAACATAAACACACGCACACGCAGACATATAGATTTATATGTATATCTGCCTATCTACATATAAAGAGAAAAAGATACGTATATATATATACATTATACATACATATTGTGTATATATTTACACCTGGTAGCCAGTGGAACTCTTCAGTACCGTCAACGAGGAAGAGTGTATTTTCTCGTCTCTCTTCGCTAGAGAGTGACAACCAATCAGTGTATAAGTTAAGCTGTTGGTGGCGGTTGTTGTTTTGCTTGGGAGTAGCCGGTTATAAGAAACGATTATGCTGTGCCGATTTAAGTCATGGGGACTCTGAACAGTTGCCCGGGGGCTCAACTCTGATCTTTGTATGCTGCAGTTTGCTATCAATAAATAAATACTATATGGCCCGGGAGTGGCTGTGTGGTAAGTAGCTTGCTTACCAACCACATAGTTCCGGGTTCGTTCCCACTGCGTGGCACCTTGGGCAAGCGTCTTCTACTATAGCCTCGGGCCGATTAAAGCCTTGTGAGTGTATTTGGTAGACGGAAACTGAAAGAAGCCCGTCGTATATATGTATGTATATATATATATATATATATATATATATATATATATATATATATATATATATATATATATATATATGTATGTGTGTGTGTATATGTTTGCGTGTCTGTGTTTGTCCCCCCAACATCGCTTGATAACCGATGCTGGTGTGTTTACGTCCCCGTAACCTAGCGGTTCGGCAAAATAGACCGACAGAAAAAATACTAGTATTCCAAAGAATAAGTCCTGGGGTCGATATGCACGACTAAAGGCGGTGCTCCAGCATGGCCGCAGTCAAATGACTGAAACAAGTAAAAGCGTGAGTAAAGAGTATATGGCCCAAGAGAGATTTGCCTGGTAGCATATAATGCTGGTATGACAGCTGTGAACCATACATGCCTTCATAGTGCTGTCCTAAGTCATGTGCATCCTGGGTAGTTTGCTTGGAGGCCTCACAGGATTAAGGACCCTATTCTAATCTATGTATGCAGTGGCTTGCTGTTGATAAATATAGCATCTCCAATGAAGTGATTTGCTCGCGGGCCTATGCTGCAAAAACAAGCCTAGCAAATTGATAACGTGTAGCTGGAAATCGAAATCGGGATGGCACCTGTGCCCAGCGTCACCTTTCTGGCACTTGTGCCCGTGACATGTGTAAGGATTTTTCGAGCGAGATCGTTGCCGGTGCCCCTGGACTGGCTCTTGTGCGGGTGGCACATAAAATACACCATTTCGTGCGGGTGACACGTAAAAGCATCCACTACACTCTCTGAGTGGTTGGTGTTAGGAAGGGCATCCAGCTGTAGAAACTCTGCCATCCGGTTTCACCAGTCCTCAATCAAATCGTCCAACCCATGCTAGCATGGAAAGCGGACGTTAAACGATGATGATGATGATGATGATGAACGACGTTCCTGCTACAACCACTCCATTTTTTTTTCGTCAGATCTAATACAGCCAGAACAAAAGTATCTAATGTATTCCTAAGGCTCTGACAGAGATATTGCTGTTATTTCTAGCAGGTTCACTAGGTGACTTGTCGTTTGTCTGTCAAGTTGACGAAGACCAGTTAATCACCTTCGGATTAGGATTAGGATTAGGATTCGGCTTGGTGGGTACGTTGATGAGAGATCAAGCCAAGCACTTGGATTAGAACAGTTCCCCACAACTTTCTTTTCACCTGTGGTACCCTTATTTTCTTTTCAAAATTCAACAGCACACCTGAACTAAAAATATAGGGAAAAAATGATATTCCGGTTACACTGCTGCACACCTAGCATCATCTCGTGGCACACCAGTGTGCCATGGCATACCGTTTGCAGAGCACTGGCCTAGAAGGTTCTCTGGTGGTGTGGACAGGAAATGGTGGTGGTAGTTGGAGATTTGATGTTGATGGTTTTCCAGGTTTGCTTGTGTTGCTCAGCTGCAACAACCCTGTTTGTTTTCACAGATTTACATGCCTTTGCAGACAGCTGATCCCCACACGCCTCTGTCCTGAGCTGTCTGCTCCCGTGCGACATTGCTAATCCCGAGGGCTTTTAGAGAGGTTTTTGACGTGTCTGTGGAGCACTTTTTCCAGGCTTCCTTAGAAATACTTGCTTTCCTGTAGTTTGTCATCTAAAAACTTCTCTCTTGGCAACCAGTGTTGGTGTGTTTATTTCCCCATAACATAGTGGTTCAGCAAAAGAGACCAATAGAATAAATACTAGGCTTAAAAAAAAATAATAAGTCCTGGGATCGATTTGTTCGACTAAAACCCTTCAAGGCGGTGCTCCAGCATGGCTGCAGTCAAATGACTGAAACTAGTAAAAGATAAAAGACGAATTATAAAATAGCTTTAATATCTTTAAAATATACATTGGTGTCCAGAATGAGGAACTTGCTTAAGGCCTGAAACCAAGGTGGGTGACCAGCCACACTTACACACACAGACATGCAGATACATCATGTACTCACACACACACACACACACACACATACATACATGCAAATATACAAACTCTCATACACACTGACACACACACATATACGAATGCTCATACTCTCTCGCACATACACACAGAAAAACATTGAGACATCTGTGTGTGTGTGTGTAAACAGACATTCATACAAACACACACTCACAAATATACAGACCGATATGTACATCACACACACACACACACACACACAAAACCAAACAATAAATATACACTCTGTTTCATACACAGACATATCATAATTTATAGATATTCATAAACATGCACACGTGTACTCACACACACATACACATAAACTCTCCCATCATTAAACGACAGCTGAGGGTTCCACAAAGTCTTGCCGAATGACCAGCACAAAATGCTTTGTTTATAGTCGTTAATGTTTGTGCTGTCACATTGGCTCGCATTGCTTGTACAGGTACACAAGTGCGCCACATGCCAGGAGTCGAAATGACCGATGAGCAACATGAGATGAAGTGTCTTGCTCAAGAACACAACGCACTGACCAGTCTGGAAATCAAAACCACAACCTCACAATTGTAACCACTAGGCCACACACTTTCACATATATATATACATACGTACATACATACATATATATATATATATATATACACATAATTAAGGGATCAGCAAGTATTTGCTTCACCATATACCGAAGTTCAGAAATAGCAGCTAAAAAAGCTGAGAATCCTACAGATAGATTCTCAGCTTTTTTAGCTGCTATTTCTGAACTTCGGTATATGGTGAAGCAAATACTTGCTGATCCCTTAATTATGTGTATAAATATATATGAGCTTTTAAATAAGTTCTCCACCAATAATGGTGCTTTCATACCGATGGGCTTGGTAAAAATTATTAATTGTTAATTGATTTATTAATTAATAAATTGATAATCCTTTACCCTTTTAATTTGTAATATATATATATATATATACACATACATATATATTGATGATGATGATGATGATACATATATATTATATATGTGTGTATATATGTATGTATATATAAGGTTCTTTATCTCCTTTTCTTATTCAAATTATGTATGTATGTATAACATACTTTATCTCCACTTGTTATTCAAATCATTCACACACACACACGCACACACACACACAATTTGAATAAGAGAAGAAGAGATTCTTTCAGTTTTCAAGAGATAACTTCACTCCAGTTGAAATCATTAAAATTTCATAGAAAATATCTTGGCAATCCTGTGAGCTTCCTCGTGAGAGGGTGGACAGTAGTAGTTCTGTGGTAGCTTCTGCTTATTGGCTTCCCTTTCAGACATCTGATCAACATTTGGTCTTGACAGCTTATTGACCAATTCCTTCCTTGCCTCCACCTGGCCATCCTGCCTCGTTTGGTCAAAGGTGTCCTGTAAAGCAAAACTGCTTTAATGAGATATCAAGTTCAGAGAAATTTGGCATTTTTTTATCCCAAGCCCTTCATTGTCACCTTTCCCTTTACATCACTTTTCCCTAACAGGGACCCTTACTGCATGCCAGTATAGACAGTATAATCCGCTTAAATATATACTAGCTTAACAGCTTTTAAGCTAGCTCCTTAGGTTCCATAACTTAGCAACTCAATAAACAGGGCACAACAAATTAAGTACAACATAGTAATAAATACTAGGGTCGATATGATCAACTAAACCCCTTTTTATTAGTTTCTTGGTAGGGTTGCAGTCTAAAGACTGGCAAAGAAAAAGAATAAAAACTCACTTACCCTCACTGTCTTGTAGGTTGACATAGCAGTGTTTATCCTCACGGCTCTCATGGACTGCTCCAAGTCAGGAAGGGGCAAGAAGAAATTAGTGGAAGCTAGACGACTGAGGGAGGTAGCTTTGGTTTGGTTGATTGCCGAGGCTGCATTGGCGTGACAAGGTTCAATAACTTCTGATGCATCAAAAGCAACATTACTGCCTATAATATTGCTGGTTGTCATGCGGAGCGGTAGCGGTTGTAGTTGGGAGAAATAGGATGGAACAGTTTGTTGAGGCTGTGAATAAGGCCCTTGGAGTTGTTCAGGCTTCACGCTGTCTGGAATCGGTCCCTGTAGAGACGTGGTTTCTCTCTGCAACACAAAATGGCTGTCATCTGGCATCCCTGGAGGAGCTTCACTCGCTGATCCCTCATGTCTATGGGGCTCCGCAAAAGGGGTCTCATTTCGCAATGTTACTGATAAAGAGGACTCAGCTAATGAAGACAATAACATTGGACCCATTGTATTGTCAAGGGACAGGATAGATAGGTCTTCGTCCTCAAAGGACCTGTGCTGAAGTGCAGCGTTTTCAGAACAAGTGGGTGGTGTTGAGATGACCGTGGAGGTGGTGGTATGAGCAGTGGTGGCTGCCGTGATAGCATTAATAGTGTTGGAGGTAGTAGCAGCATCAGTGGGGATGGTAGTAATGCTCGTGGTGGAGGTGGTAGTGGTGGCTGTTGTGGTGGTCATCTCAGTGAATTTGAGGAGATGGTCTTTGAAATGTCCGGCTATTCTATGGAAGTCTGCAAGGATCTCCTCTGTTTGGAACTCGTGCAAAGAACTCTGAGCGCAAGAGTTATCAGGAATAATCAGATGGCAGTACTGGTCGTTGTTGTTGTTCTCGTTGTTGGGGTGAGGGTGTTGGTGCTGGGAATGTGGTTGTTGTTGATGGTGGTGGTGGTGGTGGTGGTTGTAGCGGGTAGCATCGTCGTCGCTTGCCACTATCTGGACAATAGCCGATGGATCATCGAAGTGGTACCGGCTCTCTTCTCGAATAGACGACACATCGTTCACAAGACGGGGGACAATAATGCTTCCTTTTTCTTCTTCCTCCTCCTCCTCCTCCTCATCATCATCATTGTAATCGTTTTTATCATCATCATCATCATCATCATCATCATCATCATCATCATCATCAACATCCTCATTACCACCACCACCATCATCATCATCATCATCATCATCACCATCACTGTCGTCTCCTAAGACGAAAACATTGTTAGAGCCGCCGGCCAGATCCGGTTTGTGCTCGTAATCAAACCCCGCCGCCCTCGCCGTACTGTCACAGTTGTCACTCTTGTTGTTGTTGTTGTCGTTTCCTGCGTCTGCAGCTGGAGACATTCCTGGATCT
>NC_069010.1:6617004-6619297 GCF_001194135.2 Octopus bimaculoides
GTGGTGGTGGTGGTGACGGTGGAGAGTGACTCGGTGAGAACTGCCATGCTCTTTTTTCGTTGAAGGTTGTCTTTGGGAAGAGTTTGTTGTTGCTGATGTGGTGGTGGTGGTGGTGGTGCTGGTGGTGATAAAACTTGACCAAAGGAGGCAGAACCCCTTTCCACTAGCAGAGAGTCCACCCCAAAACTCTGCGATTGCGTAGAGTCAGAAGCAATGACCCCATTGCTTCTTAGAGTACCGGGGTTCGTGCTAGCGTGCGGCAAGGACATTATCACGGGGGAAGAGTCCAGCTCCGACCCCTTCTTTAACTCAAGGTTCCCCTTCTCTCCTGCTTCCCTGTCAGATGTTACGTCCAGTAAATCGACAGCATCTCTTTGTGATGCTGAAGACGTGCCCTGCAGTGAAGACAAAGTGAAATCTGATTGGCTGGTTGAGACAGAAAACAGATCCTTCTTAGACTTGTAGCTTTTGTTGCTGTTACTGTTGTTGCTGTTGTTGAAGGAACTGGATTTTGCTGTAGTTGTTGTGGTTGTTGTTGTTGCTGTTGATGTTAATGTTGCAGTAGGTGGTGGCGCTGCAGTTTTGTATCGAGCAACAGCAGCAGCAGCAGAAATGTTTGGACTGAGTTTAGACAGGAGGGCATGGTTCATCTGGTCGAGTTCCATCATTTGCTCCCTGGAAAAGAGAAAGAGATGCATGAGAGATCTGTAGATAGATGAGAGGGAGAGAGGGAGAGAGAGAGAGAGAGAGAGAGAAATGTATAAGAGATTTATAGATGAGAGAGAGAGAGAAAGGACAGATTTATAGATAGATAAGAGAAGAAAGAGAGAGAGATATGAGAGATTTATAGACAGATAAGGGGAGAGAGAGAGAGAGAGATGACAGATTTATAGATAGATAAGGGAGCCTGGTGTAGCCATCTGGTTCACCAATCCTCAGTCAAATCGTCCAACCCAGTCGGTAGTTGAACAGTGAAAGCTGAGTATCGTACCTATGTTCAAGAAGTGCAGAGTGTGTTCTGCGTTAACATATGTTTCTACGATAGGTTATTTTAAAATAACCACAACCATCTCTTTATTTGTGGAAAACCATTTTACACCAGACGTATACACCCACATCATAACATTAGGTGAAAGATGAAAGAAGATAACGACAAAACATCGAATGCTCACCTGAGCTTCACTTTGAGGTCCCCTTGGGTTGAGGCAGTAAAGTGGAAGGTTGGCAGTTCTAATGCCAGTGTGTTCCTGGCAGACATTTGGTTCTGCTGCTTCAACATTTCGTGGTGTCGCTTCACGTTCTCGTAGTGTTCTTCAAAGTGGGGTAACTTGGCGTTGCTGGTGGTAGGACATTTTGTGGACACTTGCTTCCCCTGTATGACGATGATGATGGGTAGGTTGGAGGGGGTAGTAGAAGAAATGTGGGATGATGGTGGTTGGGGTGGAGGGAAAAAACAATAATTTTGAAATGTTAAACAATTATAATTTGATTTTATTTACCTACACACTCTCTCATTGACTCTCTCTCTCTCTCTCTCTCTCTTACAATCTATCTACTTTCTCTCTTTCTCCTTATCAACCTCTAGTTATATCTATTATATTATTTATTTATGCGGCCTTTTAAAGCCTAGCCAAGCTCATGGGCCCGGTTTCTATGGCGTATGTGTTCCCCCAGCTGGACGGGAAGAAAGAGTGAGAGAAAGTTGGCGGCGAAAGAGTACAACAGGGGTCGCCACCATCCCCTGCCAGAGCCTCATGGAGCTTTAGGTGTTTTCGCCATTGCGCCTCAACAGTTATACATACATATATATATATATATATATATATATATACACACACACACACACACACACACATACAAAGATATGCACACGTGTGCACACACACCTACATACACTTATAATTCTTGCTCATATATATCTATCTAATTCCTGCCCAAGGGCTGAAACCTATGTCACTAACAATGTGCTGTATTAAAACCAAGTGAAGCAGGGTTTATTTAACAAGATACCCCTTGTAAAATCACCTGATGTGGTTTTGATTCCTGGACTGGGTGACACACTGTGTCCTTGAGCAAGACACTTCATTTCACACTGCTCCATCCAGTAGGGAGTATATAAGCCGAAGAATCCAGGAAACCAACATTAGGAGTCCATGGCTCAGGGATCACTTCATCTGATCCTTTTGATGTATTTGATATACATGGATGTGTGTGTGTGTGTGTGTACGGTTCAGAAAAGATCTGATCAATTTGATATATACGGATGTGTGTGTGTGTGGTTGGGTGTGTGTGT
>NC_069010.1:6619541-6630209 GCF_001194135.2 Octopus bimaculoides
GATGAAGGGGATGTTTCTATGTGGCCTGCTTGTTTGCTGCACCTTGTTTACCATTTTGTCCATGTTCTTTTGCCATGTCATGTACCCAGTTATGTATCTATATGTACATGTAGATGAACGTATATACATACACGTACATATATATGCATATACTCATATATTGTTTATATATATATATATATATATACATACATATATGGAAATGTGTGTTTGTCTGTGTGTGTATGTTAGTGAGTGCACATGTATGTGTGTGTGTGTGTATGTTTGAATATACCAGACTGAAATGAGTCTTGATGTTGATTAACTAAAACCCTTGAAGGTTGTACTCCAGCATGGCCACTGTCCAATGCCTGAGAAAAGTTTAAAAAAAATTTTTTTTTAAAAAGACAAATAAAAAGAAAACAAGGTGAAGCATATGACTTACTGCTTGCTGGGCCAGGTGAGTGGTGAGGCGGCGCCAGTAATGGTCCATTGATTCCATGGGTGTCACACTTAACTGATTGACCAACACAATGTCACAGGTAGATGGGCAGACAGTGGAGGGGGCGGTCAGGTGAGAAAAAGAGAGAAAAACAAGAATCAGGAAATCAATCAATCATTTACTTAAACAGATCAATATTTTCTACACAACTATCGCAATAATTTCTTCTTTATTAAACCAACAAAGAAGGCCTCTACACAGTTGCTGAACTTGTTAAAAATAACACCCAATATTTCCTTAAACTGCATCCTGTCATCTTAATAAAAGACAGACGCATTTGCTAATACAGTTTGTAATATGCGGAAAGAGGGGGATGGTCACGGCTGGAATGTCTTCGATCTGATATCTGCTCAGTCAGAGCTAACTTGGACTTAAACAATAATCACAACACCACCAACATGTTAGATCAGTGGTTCCTAACCTGTGTTGGTCCGCAAATGTAGTACTGGGGGTCCGTGAACATGTTAACCCTTTCGTTACCATATTTATTTTGAGATGTGGCTGTTTCTGACAAAGAAATTTCGCTTTCATGTAAAACAACTATATTTTGTAGACATTATCCATAATCTACTCTCAAAACATTTCAGTAGCTCTACTTTTGCATTGCTTGCAAACTTATACGTTCTACGAATCATTAAAGTGCAACGACCTGCACAATAACCAGCTTTCAATTTGATTTTCCATTCCTAGGTTAATCAGAAACATATATTGCCGTGCTACTCATAAACCTTTCTTGGTAGTTCAATTATTTAGTGAAAAAAAATACCACCAAAGCAACTTAAACCATCAAAAGGATGGGTGCGTTTGCTGGTTTTAAATATAACAAAAAATTTATTAAAATAATTTAGTTATCATTAAGCTAGTGTTAGGAACATAAATTGTGACTAAGGTTTGATGGAAGATTTTAATTCAGAACTTTTGAAAATAAGACATTTGTACTACAGAGCCAAAAGCAGTTTCAACCAGGTTTGTATCAAAAGGGTTAAAAATATCATGGTGACTTTAACCCTTTTCTTAGCATATTTCTGTTGAGATGCTCTGTGTTTCTTTCAATTTATTTTAAATATAACAAACAATTTAGTAAAATAACTTAGTTATCATTAAGCTAGTGTTAGGAACATAAATTGTGACTAAGGTTTGGCGGAAGATTTTAATTCGGAACTTATAAAAACAAGACATTTGTACTACAGAGCCAAAAGCAGTTTCAGCAGGGTTGATAACGAAAGGGTTAAGGTATACCGTATGGTTACATAATTAACAACCATACAGTATACTCAATGTCTTTATAATTAAGGACCATTCTGACGTTAGGACGGGCAGGTGTGGCTGTGTGGTTAAGAAGCTTGCCTTCTCAACTGAGTGGTTTTGGGTTCAATCTCAGTATTTGGCAATCAGGGTCAAGAGAGAGTAGGGGGGATTGGAAGTGAAAAGGGGTTCCTGAGGCTGTACTGACCTTTACCTGTCCTCGACATTGACCACCAAAATCCATGATGTTGTACCAGCCACAGAGCTGGTGTAACCCGGAGACAAGAGGCACAAGGTCGACAGATATGTACCCAATGACCTGGTCACATGATTTACCTGAAAGAAGAGCCACAACACAGGAAGTACTGTCAATAGGTGAGAAATTACGCAAGAAACATGTAAATAAAAAAATGACAAAAACAAGAGGAAAAAATTCAAAAAAAGAAAAAAAGAAAAAATGCCCCCCAAATGAGAGAAATTCCTAAAGATTATTCATGGAAACCCTTAAAAACTATGGTCACCCTGACCCTTAACCCTTTAGCATACAGATTACTTTGTGAAATGCAATGCTTATTTCATCATCATCATCATCATCGTTTAACGTCCGCTTTCCATGCTAGCATGGGTTGGACTCACATTGTTAGTGCTTGTGAAAGTCTTGTGCAGAAAGAGTACAAGCAGAGACATGACAAAGTAGCCCAAAACCTTCACTGGCCACTATGCCAGAAGTATGGATACAAGGTAATGGGTGCTTGGTACCAACGTACACTGGAAAAGGTAATGGACGAAAAGGGGAAAGCAAAAGTCCTCCGGGACTTTGACTTCCAGACAAACAAGATGTTCGAGCACCGAAGGCTGGACATAGTAACCGTTAGGAGGGACAAACAAGAAATCCTAATAATTGAAGTGGCAGTGCCGGGAGATCAAGATGTCATCATGAAAGAAAGAGAAAAGGTTGATAAATATGGAGACCTGAGAATCGAGACTGATAAGATGTGGCAGCTACGAGAGTCAAACATAAAGGTTGTCCCTATTGTCATCAAAGCATTGGGTTCAATACCACCCTAGATAAAGAAGCATCTGGAAACTTTAGAAACACCCTACAATGTAGTTGTATTGGAAAAGTCAGCATTGCTTGGGACTGCACAAATACTGCCTAAAGTACTGTCTGTCTGAGGTCCTTGTTGTGACTTGACAGACAGTACGAGGCCCTGGTAGACACAATATCTTTAATCAACAACATCACAATATTGGATACTGTGCAACGTCTTAAATAATAATAATAATGATGACGATGATGACGACGACGATGATGATGACGATGATGACTGAGAAGAATTGTTTCTTACTGATATCTTTGGAAGAATTCTCTGGTTTATGCCAAACTTTGAAGACCAAGTTCTGAAATAATAAAAAAAAAAAAAGAAAGGAAATAAGAAACAACTAGTAATATTGTCTGCTTCTGATATTAGTCCCCTGCAACCCCAGGACCACAGACTCGTGGTCAAATTGATGGCAACTCAACAGGTCCCTTCCCTTCAACTCAATTTCCTGGGTGAGGCAAGGGAATGGGGACGTCCAACAGGATCTTTTTGTCCTTTATTTGCTTCAATCATTGGACTGTGGCCAAGCTGGAGGACTGCCTTGAAAGGTTTTAGTCAAACAAATTGACCCTAGTGCAAAATGAGCCCCTTAACCACATGACCAAGTCAGCTTCTATGATTTTCTTTATTTTTTTTTCTATATTTTTACTCTGGTTTGTTTTTTTGTTAATCTTCCTGGTGAAGTGTGCCACTATCTGTCTGTCCAGTCTGTCTGATCCCCACTGTGCCACAAAGAGAAAAAGATAGTACCACAGATCTAGGCCACCAGTGCCACCTACATATGACAGAAGTGGTCACAATGGGTGTTGGGTAGCAGTTGTTGGTTAATGTTTGTCAGGAGGGCCACAGTCCACTGTCTAACAAAAAGAAAGAAAAAAAAAGTATGTCACTAAGACTTCTTGTTTTTGAATGAAAATAGTTTACTAATAATGGTCTTTTTGCATGAATTTGAACCACCGATGTTTTGAATTAAGCATTCTTGAACTGTTATTGCACTGCAAATCAAAAACTATACAAAAAAAAACCCAACACAAACAATGGGGTTGATGTAATCGACTTATCGTATCCCCCGAAATTGCTGGCCTGGTGCCCAAAGTAGAAACCAATTTAGAAATAGGAGTTGAGATGCTCTCTCAGCATTTTTATTGGGTTGTCCTGAATGTTCATGCCGATTTATAGTAGCTTACCTTTCAACAGGTATTTATTTTACAGAACCCCAAAAGGACAAAAGGCAAAGTCGACCTCAGCAGAATTTGAATTCAAAACATAAAGATGGACGAAATGTCGCTAAGTATTTTGCCCAGTGTGCCAATGATTTTGTCAGCTCACAGCTTTACTCATCTTTGTAAATTGCTGTGTTGCTCATGGAGTTTTGTGTATTACTACTTGACTCATTTCTCAGTGCTAAGAGCTAAGAGCCCTGCTTTTACAGCAAGATACAGCACTTTTTAACCCTAGATCAGTGCACACCAAACAGATATATAATCAAAGGACATCCAAGCATGACATTCATGTCTTCTTAAACATCTAGGACTACACTCTTAACTGTGCCCTTGCTTCAGTAAGATCACAGACTGGTGCAAGTTGAACGGATCTGCAAGTCAGGCAACAACATAAAAGACAGGAGCTGTGAACCGATCGGTCATCTTACCTTGTTTTCTTCATAGAGCAGGCGAGAGGTGAGCAGGGTGTCGACATCAAAGTCCCACACTGGACAGTCAGCATTGTAGAAAACAGAGGTGGACACTGTCCGGTTTTTGTAGCCACTTTGAAAGGAGACGTATGTGTTGGGCTTACAGATCTTGCCACTGAAAATACATTCATTTAGAGATAGTGAAAGACATTGTGATAGAGTTAACATTGTGATCATCATCATATCATCATATCATCATCATCATCATCATACGAAATCTATTCACAAGGCTTTGGTCAGCTTGATGCTATAGTAGAAGACATATGGCCAAGGTACCATGCAGTGGGACTGAACCCAAAACCACATCATTGGGAAGCAAATGTCTTAACCACACAGCCACACTTGCGAAAAACAAAATTATGAAATTGAGGGAAAAACTGATGTCTAATGGTGGTCTGCATGTATTACCTGCTTTTGTTGGTTACATGTTTCAAATGCATGGCCTTCTCAATTGATATGTGGGCCTCAAAGACTTCTAGGATATTCTGGTAGTTTTTGCGGGGGTGGCCACAATGGTGATCAGTGCTGATCTTCTCTGTAGGAATGTCATTCCAGTCTGAATCATCAGAGTCACTCTTGGAGTCAACAGCCATATTGGTAGATGTCTTCTTTGTTGGTAAGTGGTGTTTTGTGCTGGGCAGCAAGTCCTTCAGGTTAGGCCAAAAT
This sequence comes from Octopus bimaculoides, assembly GCF_001194135.2. NCBI lineage: Eukaryota > Metazoa > Mollusca > Cephalopoda > Octopoda > Octopodidae > Octopus > Octopus bimaculoides. The sequence continues at coordinate 6,624,730 of NC_069010.1, forward strand.
TTGGAGGGAAGACAAAAAGAAAAAAAAGGAAGTAGATTAACTTTTTAGCATTTAGAATACTCTGTCAAATGTAAAGCTTATTTATTCACATTGTTTTGAATTGACCATGTATTATCTCAAAGCTTTGAGATTTTGATGAAATAATTGGTTTGTTTTTAGAATGACATTACAGGACAAATCTGGTCAGCTGGAATACAAATCAGGTGGAATATTTGGGGCCCAGATATGGCTGATTTAAATGCTAAAGGGTTAACACTTTAGCATTCAGTTTATTCTGTCCAATGTAATGCTTATTAATTCATATTATTTTAAATTAATCATCCATTATTTCATAGCTTTGAGATTTTGATAACGTGACTGGTTATTTTTAGAATGACATTGTAGGACAAACCTGGTCAGTTTGAACATAAAACAGGTAGAATATTTTGACCAGATACGGATGGTTTAAATACTAAGGGTTAATTCAGATCTCTGGCTCAGATGGTTACAAGCTATGTAACCCATCGCTAGACTGTTATGGAAAATTGGGACATCTGACGTGGAAGAGCTGTAATTGGCAGAGCAAGTCGCCCGACAGGATAGGACAGATACAATATGGAAAATGAAATAATAAAAATACATGGCAGCTGTGCCCCAGCATGGCCACTGCAAAATGTATTGAAATCAATGAAAGAGTGTATTTGAATTACCTGTAATTGGAGTGTGATGTGACATCGGAGAAACATACCACGTAAATTGGCAGCTCGGGCATTGAAGATGGGATAAAGACCACTGGAATTGAACCGGAAACAGAAGGAAAATGAACAACAAAATTTATATATTTATTTAAAGGACCCATGTAAATTCCACAGAATGGAAAAAAATTAAGAGAACCCATTTAAGAAAGAAAGGCTGATTTGCATTTTTATAGCGTTCTTAGTTTAGAATTCTTTAAACATTCATTTCCTCGCATCTCCATCGCTGTTGTCTTTTACCTGTTTTTATTATATTTTATCGATGTTCCTCTCTGATCCATACTCTATATCTGCACATCTTTTCTCGAGCAGCTTGTAATTGGGTTTCATGTGAATCCAGAGTTTAGGCTGAATTAACCCTTATAATTGCACTTTCGCATATTCAATGGTTACTATAAAAAAAAATAGTTCAATAAAAAAAATAATACATAGGCGTAGGAGTGGCTGTGTGGTAAGTAGTTTGCTTACCAGCCACATGGTTCCGGGTTCAGTCCCACTGCGTGGCACCTTGGGCAAGTGTCTTCTACTATAGCCTCGGGCCGACCAAAGCCTTGTGAGTGGATTTGGTAGACGGAAACTGAAAGAAGCCCGTCGTATATATATATATATATATATATATATATATATATATGTATGTGTGTATGTGTTTGTGTGTCTGTGTTTGTCCCCCCAACATCGCTTGACAACCGATGCTGGTGTGTTTACGTCCCCATAACTTAGCGGTTCAGCAAAAGAGACCGATAGAATAAGTACTAGGCTTCCAAAGAATAAGTCCTGGGGTCGATTTGCTCGACTAAAGGCGGTGCTCCAGCATGGCCGCAGTCAAAAGACTGAAACAAGTAAAAGAGAATACTTTTCACTATCAAAACACCACCACCACTGCTATCTGCTTCTCTCTCTCTCTCTCTCAATATAAATATATATACACAATTGATTAGATCAGAAGTTGAGGCCTGAAAGCCCACCTCAAATCCTTATATCAGATACCAGAGTTAACATACCTGATTCGATAAACGTTCTTCTTCTGTCCACAACACAGCTCCCGCAGTGGGATCCAGACAGAGCCAATCAATTTATCCTTTGGTTTCCTTCGGTTACTGATAGTCTTCTCTAAACTGTCCCCGTCACCGATGTTAATCCTGGGAATGGCACTGGCCCCAACAGAAAACCAGACTTTGATTTCAAGTTTTTCTTCTTTTAAAAACCTTTCAAAATAGTGATAAAGAAAAACAGGGTACGGTGAATAAACTGTCGTCTAAATTACGCAAAAATGAAAATAACACTGACATCTCGTTTTAACAGATATATTTACCAAAATTACATAAAAATATCTTGAAATACTAAAGAGTAAATTTATTCAATGAAATCGCCATTGGCTTCAACCACAGCCTCCAGACGACTTCGGAATCTCCTGCAACTCTTCAGGATGGTCTCCTGTTTTAAGTTGGTGAATGCTGCCATAATCCTTGCCTGCAGTTCATCTTTGGTGTTACTAGGAGTTTTGTTGGTCTCTCACCCCACACATAACAATCAAGGGGATTGCAGTCTGGGGAGTTAGGTGGCCAGATATTAAGGGTAATGTGGTCGCAGAAATTGTCTGACTGGGTTCTCCTGCTTGTGTGGCATGGTGCAGAGTCCTGTTACCAGACATAGGGTCTTCCAGCAGCCACTCTCTTGACCCAGGGCAGCACTACCTGCTCCAGGCACTTGGTGTAGGCCCCCATGTTGAGTGTGAGGCCATGTGGGAAGATGAATGGAGGCGTTATGCTGCTATCACTAGAGATCACTCCAAACACCATGATGTTGACTGGATGGTTGATTTTTATCACACTCAATATATGTCTTCAGACTGACACCCAAACATTCTGAAATGTTTGTATTGGAGCTTCCAGCGTGAATGCCAAGCAGTACATCATGTCGTTTACAAATTTTTGGCAGAGTGAATTGCGTCATGGTGCTGTTTTTCTTACATCGAATTTAGCCCAAACATCTTTAATAAATCCCCGTCTCTCCATCAACCCTGCCACACACACACACACACACACACACACACACACACACACACACACACACACACACACACACACACACACACACACACAGCAATAAATAAATAAAAATATAAATGAAAGCAATTTGTACCAGAGTAATGGTGATGATAAGTCAACAAGGAAACTGTTCTGATGCCCAGCTTTCATTGAGACAAAATCTTCTCCATATGCTTTGATTGGGATTGCATCAGATGTAAAGGGACCTGTAATAGAGAAAATAAGAGATGCAGAGCTCCATCTGTTGCCAGTTTTCGATGCTTCCATTTTCCCATGCTGCCAGCATGGATCAAACAGAATTTATTTGGCCCAATTTTCTATGGCTGAATGCACTTTCCTGCCACTAGCCCTCATCTGTTTCAAAGTAAGGTGATATTTTTCCTATAGTTAGACATGTTTCTCATGAGGACTGGAAGCAAACAACATTGCTTATATGCCAATGATGCTCATTTATAACCATCGTGTAACATCTATACAAGGTTACTACATCATCATCATTTAACGTCCGTTTTCCATGCTGGCATGGGTTTGGACGGTTTGACCGAGGTCCGGAGAGCCAGCAGCAGCAGCACCAGGCTCCAATCTGACCTGGCAGAGTTTCTACAGCTGGATGCCCCTCCTAACGCCAACCACTCCAAGAGTGTAGTGGGTGCTTTTTACATGCCACCAGCACAGGAGCCAGTCAGGCGGGCCTGGCATCAATCCAAACCCTAACCCTAACCGTAAACCCTTCAAAATAAATCGCGCTCTCTGTATCTCTTTCGCTTTTACGACGTCGTTTCCCTGTTTCTCTCCAACACTTTTTATGGAAAAGGCCGATATTTAGGACTCGTACTGTAAGGTCACCAAAGAGTCATTATGACTAGCTTCAAATATGAATAACAGAGTTGAGGGTCATGGGATCCCGTGCAAGAAGCAGGACCAGATAAATGGATGAATGTTCAACTAAACCTTTCAAGGTGGTGCCCCAGCATGGACAGAGTCCAATGACTGAAACAAGAGAAAACAAAAAGAGACAAAACAGAAAAAGAAAGAAAACTAAATGAAGGCCCAACAATAGCTCACCTTTATCGTAGAAAGTGTATTTCAAATACGTGAAGCTCTCCCTGTTAATGGTCGTTTGTCCAGGGAAGAGGCAGTTGGGAACAGCCAGCCTCATGTCATCAGCATTGATGGTCACCTGGAGAGCTCTGTCATTTGTAAGGTCTGTTAGAGAAGAGAGGGAGAGGAAAAAACAATCAGAGGTGGTAGTGGTAGTGACAGTGGTGATGGTTTTGTTTGTTTTATTGTCACTACTTAGAATTTCAATGAAGTGGGGAAAATGGAATTGGAAATAAAAGTACCTGGGTTCTCATTCCTAAGGTATTTTTTGATATTATTATTATTATTATTATTATTATTATTATTATTATTATTATTATTATTCAGGTCACTGCCTGGAATCGAACTTGAAATCTTGGAGTTAGTAGCCCGCGCTCTTAACCCCAAGATTCCGAGTTCGATTCCAGGTAGTGACCTGAATAATAATAGTAATAATAATAATAATAATAATAATAATAATAATAATAATAGCAAAAAATACCTTAAGAATGAGAACCCAGGTTCGAAATCTCCCCAAGACACCTGATTAAGGCTGGAGGGTATATCAGCCGAAACGTTGTGTTAACAACAAACAAGATGAGGACAAATATCCATCAAATGTCCCATGCATGTCAGCCTCCACTCTTCATGCCACTAATGTTATCCAAGGGAAAGGCAAAGGCCATGATACAGCTTGGCACCAGTGATGTCGCAACTCATTTCTACAGCTGAGTGGAACTGGAGCAACATGAAAAACAGAGTGTCTTGCTCAAGAACAGAACACTCAGCTCGATCCAGGAATCAAACTCACTACCTCATGGTTGTGAGCCCGACGCTCTAACCCCTGAGCCATGTGCATTCACTGAGGTGGATGGTTAAACTAGAGTGACCCAATCCAGACCAAACCAATCTTAGTCAAGACCAAAAAACACAACATGACCGATTCCAAACTTACCACCAAAATTGTCGTTCAGGGCATATCTGTCCGGCAAAGTCCAGTTGTGCGTCTCAGCAATCCGGACGACACGATCGAGGTCGTTGGCCTGAGAGAACTTGACGCTCACCTCAACGCCACCTACGACACGCTCCAGCTGACCTGCTGATGATGTCTGGACTGTGACCAGGCGTGAAGTGTCCTCCACGACTGGCTTGTTGACCGGGAACCAACCGTTGATACCTGAGGGAGTGAGGAAACCAAACATGAATGAATCATCACCACCTCTGTCATCATCATCATCGTTATCATCATCACCATCATAATAACCATTATCAACACCATTGTCACCATCATCATCATCGTCATCACTATCATAATATCCATCATCAGCAACACCACCACCGCCACCATCCTGCTCTTCCTCCTCCTCCTGTTGTCATCAAATATCACCACCAATTGTCATCAACATCACCACAAACATTACCCTAGTAACTATCAAACCATCGCAACCATAACGACAATCATCATCATCATTGCAATCATAACAAACATCATCCTAATAACTGTCACCACAGTTGTCATCATTGTCATCACTACCACAATCGTTATCACAGTCGTCGTCATCGTCCTCACTTACCATTAATGTCATCATCACCATCATAATAACCATTATCAACACCA
>NC_069010.1:6633624-6635577 GCF_001194135.2 Octopus bimaculoides
AGTAGCTAGTGTGAAAAAAACCTCATAAGGGAAAAAATCCATCATTTATTCCCGAAATATATATTTATATTTATATAAGGGCATCACTATATAATAATGCCTCACGCTATGAGGGACTCTAAGGTCAGGTTATATATATATATTATTGAGTTAGAAAACAGAGAGATCTAATGGACACAAATTAATTTGTTAACTAATTAACATATTCACCTACAATTGTTTCATTTCACAAACAAAATTAAAAGAGGAAACGGGAGAGGGGGAAGGAGATAAGGAGGAAGTGGAAGACAAGGAAGAAGAGGAGGTAGAAGAGGAGGGTGATGACACTATCAAAGCACTAACCCCCACCTCATAACCACTGACCCACAACACCCTCTCAGTGGTTCCTTACCTGATATATTCTGGTGCCAGAGTTCCAGATGAAGTCCTGCAGCCTCCAATTGCTCAGCTAAACAAGAGGTCATACCATTGTTGGTCGCCACCAGGGGGCAGTAGAAGTCGAAATATTGTCCAATGTTAGCATGGAAACACTTTGCCATTGTCCTAGTTGTGAAAATGCGCTGACAAACAGACAGACAAAAGAAAGATATTAGCCATTTAGCATTTAAACTGGTCAAATCCAGCCTAAATATTCTTTTTTTTGTTTGTTTTATGCTCAAACTGACCACATCTGGCCTATCAGGTCAACCTGACAATGTCATTCTAAAAATAAACAATCACATCATCTCAAGACAACAAAAAGATAATGCAGGATTAATTCTTTTACTTGTTTCAGTCATTTGACTGCGGCCATGCTGGAGCACCGCCTTTAGTCGAGCAAATAGACACAAGCACACACAAGCACGACCACACACACATGCATACACACACACACAGCCATACATAAAGACATACAAACACACACCTGGACACAAACACAAAGACATACACAAACACACAACCATACATAAACACACACAAACATATAACCACATAGCACACACCAACACACACACAAACACAGTCACACGCAGCCACAAACCTGCACACACAAACACACAGCCACATGCAACCATATACAAACACATAACCACACGTAAACGCAGTCACACACACAAACATACAGCCACACACAAACAGACAGTCGGCGAGCTGGCAGAAACGTTAACACGCCGGGCGAAATGCTTAGCGGTATTTCATCTGCCGCTACGTTCTGAGTTCAAATTCCGCCGAGGTAGACTTTGCCTTTCATCCTTTCAGGGTCGATAAATTAAGTACCAGTTATGCACTGGGGTCGATGTAATCGACTTAATCCGTTTGTCTGTCCTTGTTTGTCCCCTCTGTGTTTAGCCTCCTTGTGGGCAATAAAGAAATAAAACAGTCACAAACCAACACACAAACACACCAGTACACGTACACACAGAAACAAACACAGAATAAAATGGAGAAAGCATTCAAAGAAGTTGACGGAGATGTCTACTGACCTGATCGATAAAAGAGAATCTAGCCTTTAGGTAGAGGTTGACCCCTACCTTGGCAGGGTGCAGCATATCTGGGTTCTGCAGGGCACACATCTCTGCAGCAGACTGTAATGGACAAAAGAAAAGGAAGGGGGTCACCAAAAATATATTAACGGCTCTGTGAAGGGTGGGAAGCTGGCAGAATCATTAGCATGCTGGGCAAAATGCTTAGCAAGATTTTGCCCAGCCCGACATTCACCATCATCATCATTTAATGTCCATTGTCCCTGCAATAGACACACATAAATATATACATACACATATATATATATATCATCATCATCATCGTTTAACGTCCACCTTCCATGCTAGCATGGGTTGGACGATTTGACTGAGGACTGGCAAACCAGATGGCAACACCAGGCTCCAATCTGATCTGGCAGAGTTTCTACAGCTGGATGCCCTTCCTAACACCAGGATGCCCTTCCTAACGCCATGATATATATATATATAT
>NC_069010.1:6635871-6638264 GCF_001194135.2 Octopus bimaculoides
TATATATATATATATATATATATACATGATGGGCTTCTTTCAGTTTCCGTCTACCAAATCCACTTGCAAAACTTTGGTCATCCTGAGGCTATTGCAGAAGATACTTGCCCAAAGTGCTGCACAGTGGGACTGAACCCAGAACCATGTGGTTGAGAAGCAAGCACCTTACCACACAGCCATGCCTGCACCTATGTATGCATGTATGTATGTATGTATATGCGTATTTATATGTGTGTGTGTTTGTGTTTCTTTGGCTTCTACCACATGACAACCAGTGTTGGTTTGTTTAGTGGTTCAAACCAATAAGATATGTACCAGACTATAAAAATATGTATTGGGGTTGATTTGTTCAACTAAACCCTTTAAGGTTGTGCTCCAGCAAGGCCACAGATCAATGAATGAAACAAGTGAAAGAATAAAAGATTATCATTAGATGCAATGACAAGGTAATAAAGAGAAAAAAAACAGAGAGAAAGAGAGAAAGAGGTTATAAAGTCTTACCTGAAGGCCACATGTGCGAAGGATGCCGACACAGATGTAAGTAAAAGGGGATTCAGAGGTTGTGGTGACTGGTGGTTGATTGGTCAACTGGCAGGGATTCAAAAGAACAAAATAAAAAAAATATAGATAACTTTCTTTATTAGCCACACAGGGCTGAACACAGATGGGACAAATACAATGTAGAGTTTTTCTTTTCGATGGGGGCCAGAAAAAAAAAAAATTAAAAAAACAAAAGTAGGGACAACGATCAAAAGGGATCGAAGACGTTTGGGGTGTGTACAAGAAAGATAAATATATACAAAAAGTTCCCAAGGAATGGGGAGGTTTATCCGTGGAAAGGAAGACCTACGAAAAGACCACGGTAACCTCAGGCAATAATGTTACATGTTAATAGATTTAATTACACAAGGTAAGTAACTTTCTGCTTTAAAATTTTTCCATTTCATAGGATCAAGCTGAAGGTCGCTTCGTCATTTATACGTGCCGTCCTTGCTACATTCACCCATCTTTTTTGGAAACATTCATTAGACAACACTTGCCTCTCGACTCTCACCTTCCTTTTCAAGTGATACTTGAAAAAGTTGATGAGAGAAAGGAAATATAGATAGATAAGATATGCAGGTAGATAGAAGTGAAGACACGTGGCTTAGTGGTTAGGGTATTTGGCTCATAAATTGTAAGGTCAAGGGTTCGATTCCCAGTGACGTGTTGTGTCCTTGAGCAAGACACTTTATGTCATGTTGTTCCAGTTCCCACTGCTGGTAAAAACGAGTTGTGCCTGTAATTCAAAGGGGCCAGCCTTGTCACACTCTGTGTCACGCTGAATCTCCCTAAGAACTACGTTAAAGATACATGTGTCTGTGGAGTGCTCAGCCACTTGCACGTTAATTTCACGAGCAGGCTGTTCCATTGATCAGATCAACTGGAACCCTCGTCATTGTAACCAACAGAGTGGTAGTCATATACAGATAGACACACATATATATAGACAGACAGGCAGATAGGTAGATAGATGTGTGTGTGTGTGTTTGTCTTTTTTTGTTTGTCTCCCACTACTGCTGGACAACCAGTGTTGGTTTGTTTACATCTCTATTAATTAGCGGTTTGGCAAGATACTAAAGCACTAGACTTAGATAGGTACTAGGGTCGATTTCATTCAACTACACTCTTCAAGATGATGCCTCCAGCATGGCCACAGTCCACAGAATGAAACAGATGAAAAGTGATAATTCTTACCTGTTTCACATGGGTTTTATAGCTGATAACGACATTCAGATCTCCAGAGGTTACCTGAAAGTAAAAAAACAACAATACAGTAATATATACACACATATATGAGACAGTGCCAGGAACAGATTTGAGAAGGGGTAGGGGTGGAGAGGAAAATGCAAAGAAAAGAAAAGCACTCACCGATTCACTGGTTTGTGTATCAGTCGTTACCATGGTGAGAGGGAGTTTGAATTTCTGCGTCAAGGGTTCTTGCTTGTACATTGAAATCATTGCACACAGCTTCACTAGGGGCAACATTGCCTAGGAAAGAGAGAGAGAGAGAGAGAGAGAGAGAGAGAGAAATGAAAAGAAATATATTTGCACTGAAGCACAAGGTACATATTTATACAATACTAGCAGAAATACCCGGCTTTGCCCGGGTTAAAGAGAATAATGAAATCTAAAAACGCCGTCTAGACTACGCAACCCTCAACTGTTAGTAGCTACGATACCATATTTCTACATTAATAACTCTCCAATCCATGCCAGCATGGAACATAGACATTAAGTGGAGTGCCAGTCTCTCATCTAGGAGGGCCTTGAAATCAATGTTACCAACTGGGGACTATGTGTGTCGTAGTGATAATAAAAAGACCCAAAGGAGGTCTGCAACGAAATAATTT
>NC_069010.1:6641138-6642104 GCF_001194135.2 Octopus bimaculoides
ATATAGGGTGAAAGGCGACAACAACATGTGGGTGAATGTGTTAGTGTTCGATTGGTGTCAAGTCTTTATTTTGTGTTGATTTATAGCATGGAATACTGAATCAGGTAGACAGAGGGTGATGCCTGTACGAGATGTCTTCATGGAAATGTCAGTAATGGCTGGTAAGAAGAGACACAAAAACACACAGAGATATAGGGTGAAAGGCGACAACAACATGTGGGTGGATGTGTTAGTGTTCGATTGGTGTCAAGTCTTTATTTTGTGAGCAATACCACCATTGGTTACAGATGTTCAATGGACCAATCAAAGGTTCACTGAATGTCTGGAGGTGAGGAGAAACACAGATGTGAAGGTGCGTGGCACAGTGGTTAAGGTGTTCAACTCATGATCATATAAGGTCGTGAGTTCAATTTCCAGCTGCATATTGTGCCCTTGATCAGGATGCTTTATTTCATGTTGCTCCAGTCCAATCGGTTGAAAGAAATTAGTACCTGTAATTCAGAGGACCAGCCTCGTCACATCCTGAGTTACACTTAATCTCCCTGAGAGTTATGCTTAAGGTGTATGTCTGTGGGGTACTCAGCCACTTGCTTTTAATTTCATGAGCAGGCTGCCCCATTGATCGGACCAACTGGAACACTCGTCATCATAACCAACTAAGTTTCAGTTATATATATATATACATACATATATATATATACATATATAAACCCGTGGAAGAGGCAGGCCCAGGAAGACCTGGGCTGAGGTGGTGAAGCAAGACCTTCGTACATTGGGCCTCACCGAGGCGATGACTACTGACCGAGACCTTTGGAAATGTGTTGTGCGTGAGAAGACCCGGCAAGCCAAGTAAGATCGTTGCCAGTGCCCCTGGACTGGTTCTTGTGCGGGTGGCACATGAGATGCACCATTTTGAGCGTGGCCGTTGCCAGTACCGCCTGACTGGCTCCCGTAGGATTTTCGAGC
>NC_069010.1:6642163-6643729 GCF_001194135.2 Octopus bimaculoides
ATATATATATATACATATATAAACCCGTGGAAGAGGCAGGCCCAGGAAGACCTGGGCTGAGGTGGTGAAGCAAGACCTTCGTACATTGGGCCTCACCGAGGCGATGACTACTGACCGAGACCTTTGGAAATGTGTTGTGCGTGAGAAGACCCGGCAAGCCAAGTAAGATCGTTGCCAGTGCCCCTGGACTGGCTTGTGCGGGTGGCACATAAAAGACACCATTTCGAGCGTGGCCGTTTTCGTGCGGGTGACACGTAAAAGCACCCACTACACTCTCTGAGTGGTTGGCGTCAGGAAGGGCATCCAGCTGTAGAAACTCTGCCAAATTTAGATTGGAGCCTGGTGTTGCCATCCGGTTTCACCAGTCCTCAGTCAAATCGTCCAACCCATGCTAGCATGGAAAGCGGACGTTAAACGATGATGATGATGATGATGATATATATATATATTTACACTTTATTTGTGTATTAAGTCTACCATTGGTTTCATGTTAAGAAATATCTCAACAATTCTTAAAGCCGATCACATAGGAAAGATTGGTGTTTGGGCTCATTTTCGATTAAAACATGAAAAATCATAAGAACTCACAAAGTCTTGCAAAACTTTTTGGTAAGCAAAAACAAGAAATCAAGAAAGCAGATGTTGTGTGTATCTTTCCTTGAACGGGTTGCCCATCATTGCAATATATGCTTTCGTTACTCTGTTGGAGTCTGTTATTTTGGCCTTACATACAAGTTCTTTTACCAGACAGCTATCATTAAGGGGACAGCAGTTCAGAGATCTACAATTATAATGTGTTTCTGGGGTATTCTTGGTCGAGTTGTTTTTATTGGGATTGAATATTATCAACCTCATATTGGGGGAGGCAGCTATAGCTAACTTTAACAGTGTTGCTATTGAAGATATTATAGTATTTGTGAGAGTGTGGGAACACCCCTAACCACTAAACCACACACTTTCACACAGGTGGCTATTTAACAGAAAGTAAACCTTACTTACATCCAGTTTCCTTGGAACTCGCAGAGTGTGATGCTTGAGCGGTTGACTGAGTTGGGAAACTGTACTGCACAAAGCAATCCGCTTCTCCATAGACCATTTCTTCTAAATGTTGAAGGTTATGAATGTCTTCCACAACCACTTCAAAGACATGTTCTACAAAACCAAATAAATGTGCTTTTATAAAATGTTTCGTTTCTTTTTGGACAGACTTTGTACAATATCTTATGAGATAACAGTGAGTAAAAATAGGCGCAGGAGTGGCTGTGTGGTAAGTAGCTTGCTTACCAACCACATGGTTCCGGGTTCAGTCCCACTGCGTGGCACCTTGGGCAAGTGTCTTCTACTATAGCCTCGGGCCGACCAAAGCCTTGTGAGTGGATGTGGTAGACGGAAACTGAAAGAAGACTGTTGCATATATGTATATATATATATATATATACATGCGTGTGTGTATATGTTTGTGTGTCTGTGTTTGTCCCCCCAACATCGCTTGACAACTGACGCTGGTGTGTTTACGTCCCCGTAACTTAGCAGTTCGGCAAAAGAGACCGATAGAATAAGTACTAG
>NC_069010.1:6643739-6645261 GCF_001194135.2 Octopus bimaculoides
TGCGTGGCACCTTGGGCAAGTGTCTTCTACTATAGCCTCGGGCCGACCAAAGCCTTGTGAGTGGATGTGGTAGACGGAAACTGAAAGAAGACTGTTGCATATATGTATATATATATATATATATACATGCGTGTGTGTATATGTTTGTGTGTCTGTGTTTGTCCCCCCAACATCGCTTGACAACTGACGCTGGTGTGTTTACGTCCCCGTAACTTAGCAGTTCGGCAAAAGAGACCGATAGAATAAGTACTAGGCTTACAAAGAATAAGTCTTGGGGTCGATTTGCTCAACTAAAGGCGGTGCTCCAGCATGGCCACAGTCCAATGAGTAAAACAAGTAAAAGATAAAAGAAGACAGCTATAGAGTAAAAATCACCAAAACTTACCAATATAATCTTTACAAAAACTTTCATCAGCGATTGTTGAGGAACTGGTGTTTCTAGCAAAGAAGATAACAATCAAAGTTATTTGTCATTCGGATGTGTTATAATCATCAACATCATAACAATCAGTGTATTAGATACACACACACACATCACAGTATATGGCCACAGTTAAGAGTGGTTAAGAGCGTGGGCTACTAACCCCAAGATTCCAAGGCAGTGACCTGAATAATAATAATAATAATAACAACAACATTGAAAAATACCTTAGGAATGAGAACCCAGGTTAGAAATTTCCCCAAGACACCTGGTGAAAGCTGGAGAGTATATCAGCCGAAACGTTGTGTTAACAACAAACAAGATGAGGACAAATATCCATCAAATGTAAATAATAAAAATGATGCGAAATAAAAATAAAAAACAAAAGGACACACTTACATCAGAGATTGGTGACGATTGGGGAATTGTTGGCGCAAAAAAGACGAGCGTCTTTCAATTGTGACTTGCTGTAGCGTGGACACCTGGTAACATATAAATTACACAGTCAAAACAGGAATAAGTAATCATAAATGGTTTCAAATTTTGGCACAGGGGCAAGGCCAGTAATTTCGAGGGGAGGGGGAGCAATAAATTACATCGACTCCAGTATTCAACTGGTATTCGTTTTATTGACCTTGAAACGATGAAAGATAAGGTTGACCTCGGTGGAATTTGAACTCTGAATGTAAAGACAGATGAAATGCTGCTAAGCATTTTGCCTGGCGTGCTAACGATTCTGCCAGCTTACCACCACCATAACATACTGAGCACAATAAATGATAAAATATATAAAAACAACAAAAAAAAACCGAAGAAATGTTGTATCATTTACCTGTTCTATAGATCCCATCGCCAATAATACCTTCAGCTGTCCATGTTGGTAGTTGGTGAGAGGGTCCACAATAGGCATATAGCCATCGTGGGCTACAATAGGGTACTGTGGAGAGAGGAAATATATAAAAGAGACATAGGTGAAACAAAATATATTTTGTTGGACCAATGATTATGGATTAAATGTCTATATAAAACGTGTGTGTGTGTGTGCGGTTCAAATTTACAGAAAACAAAAGATAGGTGAGGGAACAACAAGAGGCAGGTGTA
>NC_069010.1:6645328-6646441 GCF_001194135.2 Octopus bimaculoides
GAATAGATAAGTCTTTGATGTTTCAAGCCTATGCTCTTTGACAGAAAGAGATGAGTGGGGGAAAAAATGGAGAGAGGGAGAGAAAAAAAAACAGAGAGAGAAAAACTGTTGGTATTGAAAATGTGCTTTCTTCCAGCTCTAAGGGTTTTTAACTCTTATTTCTAGCAATATAGGTGCTACCGGGCGTTGTGAGTGTTTATTGAGCAAAAATACCTAAAGCTCCACAAGGCTCCTGCAGGGGATGGTGGCGAACCCTGCTGTACTCTTTCACCACAACTTTCTCTCACTCTTTCTTCTTGTTTCTGTTGTGCCTGTAATTCAAAGGGGTCAGCCTTGTCACACTCTGTGTCACGTTGAATCTCCCCGAGAAGTATGTTAAGGGTGCATGTGTCTGTGGAGTGCTCAGCCACTCTATAGGTTACGCAAGGTGGAGAATTTGGGGAGATTTCTGAAAAAATGAAATAAAAATTAGCAAAAACGTAAAGTATAAACAACTTACTGGAGACTTCAGCAATGTTGACACGATTCTCTGGTTACGAAGGGAGAGGTAGAATTGGTGGAGACTCAGCTTTACCACACCAATTAACTGCCATATAATAATAATAATAATAATAATAATAATAACAACAACATCATCATCATTTTAACATGCACTTTTCCATACCCACCTAAGCAGACGGAGTTTATTGAGGCAGATTTTCTATGGCCAGATGCCTTTCCTGTCACCAACTCTCACCTGTTTTCAAGCAAAATAATATCTACCCTGGAGGAGGAGGAGGAGAGGAAAATCCCTTCTATTGAAAGCACAATGCCTGAAATTTTTGGGGAGGGGTCTAGTCCAGTAGTTTCCAACTTTCTCATAGTGGTTACAAACCCCTTTATTTAAATGAGTTTTCCCCCACGCCCCCTCCCCTTGATATGCTTATCCTTATATATATGAAATTTTGAATTTAGTTCACAGACACCCAGTACTACCCTTGCAAACCACTAGGGGTCTGTGGACCCCAGGTTAGGAACCACTGGTCTAGTTAATTACATCAAACCCATTGCAACTTATTTCGTGAATCCCCAAAAATCAATTTTGGTGGAATTTGAACTGAGAACATAAAGATG
>NC_069010.1:6646717-6647786 GCF_001194135.2 Octopus bimaculoides
CCAAAACAAAGTGGTTGCAAAACAAGCTTCTTAACTGCACAATAACAAGACACAACAAGCCTCTAAAAACTCACCTTGTCATCAGACACTTCCAGTGATGTCGTCGTTTTATTCCAGACCTCTATAATTAGGTAATTGTTGCGAATTCTCTCCAAAAAGTTGGCTGTGACAAGAACTGGTGAAACCTGTTAGGATGAGTAAAAAAATACTTGATATATCACGTTTATTATCATCATTTTAACATCCCTTTTTCCATTTTTGCAGGGTCAGATGGAATTTGTTGAAGCAGATTTTCTACAGCTGGATGCCCTTCCTGTCACCAATCCTTATCTGTTTCTAAGTAAGGTATGGTTTAGCTGAAGACTATAAATCCCAAAGGGCCACTTGTAAAAGCAACGAAAAAGCTTTTTGGAACACACAAAAATTTTAAAAAATTTTAAATGAGTGGAAATTGAACCAGAGTGTGTGTTAAATATATTAAGGCAATATGACGCTTTACATTATTTACATTTGGCGGATATTTGTCCTCATCTTGTTAATTGTTAACACAACATTTAGGCTGATATACTCTCCAGCCTTCATCAGGTGTCTTGGGGAAATTCCAAACCTGGGTTTTCATTCCAAAGGTATTTTTCAATGTTGTTGTTATTATTATTATTATTATCATTATTATTATTATTATTAATATATAAAGGATTGAGGTAACTCCTCCAGAGGACTCTATATCTTCTCAATCCTTACCTCAAATGGTGCTTTTTATGTGCCGGTGGCACATAAAAAGCTACATTTGAGCATGATTGTTACCAGCGTTGCCTTACTGGCACTTGTGCCGCACTTGTGCCGGTGGCATGTGAACAAAATATTCAAGCGAGGTAGTTGCCAGCGCCACTGGACTGACTCCTGTACAGGTGGCACATAAAAACACCATTTTAGCGTGGCCGTTGCCAGTACCACCAGACTGGCCCTCGTGCTGGTGGCACGTAAAAGCACCCACTACACTCTCTGAGTGGTTGGCATTAGGAAGGGCAACCAGCTGTAGAAACTCTGCCAGATCTGATTGGAGTCTGGT
>NC_069010.1:6647796-6652134 GCF_001194135.2 Octopus bimaculoides
AACCAGCTGTAGAAACTCTGCCAGATCTGATTGGAGTCTGGTGCAGCCATCTGGTTCACCAGTCCTCCGTCAAGTCGTCCAACCCATGCCAGCATGGAAAGCGGACGTTAAACGATGATGATGATGATGATACATTATGTATGGCACACAGATGACTATTTTAATCCAATGTATTAGAATGTTCTGTGTACCTGAATGAAATCATATTGAGGATTGTTTGTGTGCCAGCATATACTGGATCTGACCTTCTGCTCACACCAAAACATGCGACAGACCAAGTAGCTGTTTCTAGTGGCAGGAGGAAGATTTGAACCTGCAAGAGGAAAAGAAAACAACAGGGTGAAGACATACAAAAACAACAAACAATAATTGTAGAATGCACACACACATAAATTGTGACAAAAGTTTGGTGGAAGATTTTAATTCAAAACTTATGAAAACAAGACATTTGTACTACAGAGAGCCAGAGGTGGTTTCAACCAGGTTGGTATCAAAAGGGTTAAGAATTGTTTCTCTATTATATATTTTAACCCTTTTGTTAACATATTTCTGTTGAGATGCTCTGTGTTTCTTTCAATTAATTTTACATATAACAAAGAATTTAGTAAAATAACTTAGTTATCATTAAACTAGTGTTAGGAACATAAATTGTGACTAAGGTTTGGCGGAAGATTTTAATTCAAAACTTTTGAAAACAAAACATTTGTGCTACAGAACCAGAGGTGGTTTCAGCCAGGTTGGTATCAAAAGAATTATAAATATCATGGTGATTTTAACCCTTGTGTTAGCATATTTCTGTTGAGATGCTCTGTGTTTCTTTCAATTAATTTTAAATATAGCAAAGAATTTAGTAAAATAACTTAGTTATCATTAAGCTAGTGTTAGGAACATAAATTGTGACTAAGGTTTGGTGGAAGATTTTAATTCAAAACTTATGAAAACAAGACATTTGTACTCAGAGCCAGAGGTGGCTTTAACCAGGTTGGTATCAAAAGAGTTAAAAACTGTACTCTGTGCAGACTTTTAAGCTAGCTCCTGTGGAGGGCTAATTGGGCTGCTGCCCAAAACTAACGAGAGAAATAATAATAATAAAGCGTTTATTGGTACCCTACCAATATAGTATTACTTTAAATTCAGTTTGAATGAAAAACTTGTAAGTTTATGAATTTCTGGGGTTCTTTTAAAATTTAAATTTTCAACTGTTAACATACAATAAACCCTCGTCCAGGCCTGATCCCAATGCTGGATGTTCAAGAACCAAACAAAGGGCAGATTTTCAAACCTGGGATCATCCTGATTCCAAAAAAGATATATGTCGTGTAGACTGAGATACAAGGGTCCTGGACAGACGGACAGACAGAATTTCATGTCTGTTATTACAGATGGTGTTCACACAATTTTTGTCTACCACATTTACTTACAAGGCCCTGAACTATAGAAGAAACTTGCCCAAGGTGCCACACAGTGTGATGGAACCCAGAATCAAATGGTTGTAAAGCAAGCTTCTTAACCCTACAGCCATGTCTGCACCCATGAAGAAAATAAAAAAAATCAAATATAAAAGGGTATAAATACCTCGTCCGTCACCCCCTCCTCTTTCTTGAACAACAGCTGCAGCAGCAATGGGGTTCGTTTTGGTAGAGGTTGTGTCAAAGGTCATCTTGCGACCTTCACTCACGATAAGAATGGAATGGACAGCTAATGTCTGCTGTAGAGTAAAAGACAAGAGAGGTTAGTGGTGGGGATTGGTGAGAGGTGGCAGAGAAAAAGAGGGTCATGGAAAGTGGGCACGAGAAAGGGGACATGGATATGAGACACAATAAAGGGAGATGAGAGTGGACACAAAAAAAAATGGAACATGCCAAGATAAACAGATTTTGGCAACAGAAACGACATCTAGCCAGAGAAAATCTGCCCAAAAATGCTGCAGCCACCCCAAGCAAGCATAGGAAAGTGAACATGATGATAATGATGATGATGACGATGACTCCTGTCCCAGCAACCTAACCAATCAAAAGTCTTGATTCTGAACAAGACTCTTGGTCTCTCTGCAGAATTGCATGAACAAGAAAACAGGTTTTGCTGGTCTGTTCTTCATCAACATCAACATTATCAACATTATTTTTGTCCCTTTTTTTTATTCCATGTTTACATGGATTGGATAAATCTAACTCATACGGTAGAAGTCGTGGAAGCCCTGGAAGACATAGGATGAAGTATTAAAGGCTGAGTCCTATGAAAGAGATAACAGGGGATCGAGATATGTGGCACATTGCTGTACTCAAGAAGACCTGCCCACCACAGCAGAATTGATATCCTAAAATCAAGGTGCCACATAAAAAGCACTCGTGATGATGTCACATATAAAGCCACCCAATACACTCTGTAAAGTGGTTGGCACTAGGAGGAGCATCCGGCTGTATAAACCGAGCCGAAACAGACCATGGAATCTAGTGTGGGCCGTGGACTGGACAGCTCCTGTCAAGCCATCCAACCCATGCCAGCATGGAAAACGGATGTTAAATGTTCATGATGATGTTGACAATGATGATGATATACATGTTCAGCAAAATCGAGGATCTGTCAAGCCCTCACCCACAACCCATCATCAGTTTCCTTTACTTCCACTGCCACTGAACTGACATCCTCTACATCCAATGCATTCCTTGTCTTTCACTATTTTCTTTCAGTGCACTTTTCTACACATCTGCCTTTTCTGTTCTTCTATGCCATTCCATGTCTCATATTCACCTCATACCTGGACACCTCATTTCTCTCACTTTCTAGACCATGTACTCATCTCTTCAATAAGACACTGGGTTCTCTCCACCATCATAGTTTTTTACACCATTCTATACCCAACTCAGTTGAGGGGTCTTATCTTGCAGGTGCCTGCCAAACTCAGTGGTGCCGGTGCCACATAAAAAGCATCCAGTACACTCTGGCTTTAGGAAGGGCATCCAGTTGTAGAAACCATGTCAAAGTAGACACAGAACATAGTGAAGCCCCCTGGCTCGTCTGTTCTTGTCAAACTGTCCAACCCCCTGCCAGCATGGAAAAATGGACGTGAAATGATGATGATGATGCATGTACACAGGCAGTCACACACACACACACACAAACAGATGATCAATCAACAGAACTTACATCTTGTACATCTGGATAATGCTGTGACATTGAAGATGAGTTTGCTTGGACAGTAGTGGTAGCGGTGGTAGCAGTGGTGGCCAGCAACGGAGCATCATTGGTGCTAGATATGTACTGAGGAAACTGGCGTTCGCGTGGCTCTGCAACAGTTTCTAGGTGACAGTCAGATTTCAAACCAGCTTCTCTCCTCTCGGCCAGAATATCTGCTTCACAGGTAATGTCAGCTGCAACAGAAACACGAGATATTTTATGACGACAAATCTTACAATGCTGGATATAATATAAAGATGATATAATGTTGTCGCAGTAATTTGAAACTGAATCCCTGGATATACAATCACACATCACAAGCAAGTCACCATAGTTTCATGCTGATTGGTTTATTAACCAACCAATCACCATGAAGCAATGGCATGGACAGATTTTCTCAAACATTCTAGAATCTGATTTCTGACTCCCTATAAAAAAAACCTTAAATGTGCGCTTTTACCAGCAAGAAGACCCAGGATGGCAGCTAAGACAGATGGTACAAATAGATGACAGGAACCATTAACCACAAATGTAACATAAATGTTGCTGTATCAATAGCTTGTGGTAAATTCCAACCATGACTCTCCCCCAGTATGTAATTATTGCTATTGTTATCTGTAAAAGGCCAACACAGTTTGTCTCTATGTGTGATAATAAAATCTTCTGCTAAATGTAGAAACCATGCTACAGCAGACAATTGGAATGTGGACAGCTCCCAGCTGGTCGGCTCCATGTCAAACCATCCAACCCATGTCAGCATGGAAAGCAGACGTTAAATGATGATGATACAAAAATTATATGACAAACATTATGACGAGTGTTACAACAAATGTAATGACAGATAATATAACTATTATAACTAATATATATATATATATATATATGTGTGTATATATATATCATCATCATCATCATCATCATCATCATCGTTTAACGTCCGCTTTCCATGCTAGCATGGGTTGGACGATTTGACTGAGGACTGGTGAAACCGGATGGCAACACCAGGCTCCAATCTAATTTGGCAGAGTTTCTACAGCTGGATGCCCTTCCTAACGCCAACCACTCAGAGAGTGTAGTGGGTGCTTTTACGTGTCACCCGCACGAAGGCCAGTCAGGCTGTACTGGCATCGGCCACGCTCATCTCGTTCGAGAAACCTCATG
>NC_069010.1:6652155-6657715 GCF_001194135.2 Octopus bimaculoides
GCACAAGAGCCAGTCCAGGGGCACCAGCAACGATCTTGCTCGAAAATCCTACAACAACCCCACACAAGAGCCAGTTCAGGGGCACCGGCAACGATCTCGCTCGAAGAAATTTTATGTGTCACCAGCACAAGAGCCAGTCCAGGGGCAATGGCAACGATCTCGCTCCAAAAACCTCATGTGTCACCCGCACAAGAGCCAGCCCAGGGGCACCGGCAACAATCCCGCTCGGAAGATTTCATGTGTCGCCCGCACATGAGCCAGTCCAGGAGCACCGGCAACGATCCCGCTCGAAAGATTTCATGTGTCGCCCGCACATGAGCCAGTCCAGGGGCACCGGCAACGATCCCGCTCGAAAGATATATATATATTATATAAAGAGTGAGGGTGAAATGTGTTAAAAACCTGTTGTTCTGTTTGGTTGACTTTCAGTTACTTCTGCAAGTAGACTGTCTTTCTTGCCATGGAAATTGACTGGAATGTAGAGGGTGTCACCACTGTACTCAACTAGTCTGGTGTTTGATAAGGCAGCAGAGAAATTTGAGGCATCAGAGCCAATCTCAACAGTGACCTGTAGACGAGGAACAGATTGAGGTGGTCACAAAGAACAGTAAGTGTACATGTGTGTGTGTATGGGTGTGTGAAAGTGTGAATGCATATACATACATACATACATATAAATATAGGAAAATATATACATATTGGGAGAATTCACAAAAGAACAAAAAGACAAAGACAGGTGGTGTAGAAAACAAATAGATGTATTAGTATAACGCTCGGGAAGTGAAAAAGTCTCTTATGATACTTATTCAAACCCCCAAAGAATCCCTCTCAACACATGGCCACAATGCTCCTCCATTATTCCTGCTCATCATCAGAGGTGCATATATTGTCAGCCACTAATGGACATGCTCAAGTGGTCAAGGTCAAGCAAATGACAAGCAAATCTGTGGTATTCAGCGGAATATTTGCTATAATGATATTTCTGCTCGAGCAACTCAGAGCTGACTGTCTGAAATGTAATGGGAAATAGGTCAGTTTGAAAACATCGATGTCCTGGTCACAAAAGCAAAGTTTGAAGGGAATAGTAGTCATTTCCTTTACGTTTATTCAAAACCCCAAAGAATCCCTCTCAACACATGGCCACAATGCTCCTCCACTATTCCTGCTCATCATCAGAGATGCACATATTGTCAGCCACTAATGGCCATGCTCAAATGGTTATGGTCAAGCAACTGACAAGCAAATGTTCTACTATAGCCCCAGGTCAACCAAAGCCTTGTGAGTGGATCTGGAAGACCAAAGCTGAAAGAAGTCTATCATATATGTGATTCAAATGAAATTTGACTGCTATTTCTAACACATTAAGTGGCCTCATACAGGTTTCCCTCATTAGTTTGTGGTGGTGGTGGTGGTGGTGGTGGTGGTGGTAGTGGTAATGTGTGTGTGTGTGTTGGAGTGAGGGGTTATCCACTCACCTTCAGCTCCCCAATGGTAGGCAGTTTCTTTGACGACGTGTTCCGTCGTCTCGCAGACTTCAAAGAGGTCCCTGGTTTGCATACAGCAAGGTACTTGTTGAGACACAGGCTGCTGGCCTTCAGGACGGACTTCAGGGATAACTGACAACTACCAACGTGGGTCAGCTGGAATAAAACAAGGAAACATGAAGCAAGAGAGAGAGAGAGAGAGAGAGAGAGAGAGAGAGAGAGAGTGGGGTGGAGAGAGAGAGTTGAGCTTAC
Organism: Octopus bimaculoides; assembly: GCF_001194135.2. Taxonomy (NCBI): domain Eukaryota; kingdom Metazoa; phylum Mollusca; class Cephalopoda; order Octopoda; family Octopodidae; genus Octopus; species Octopus bimaculoides. The sequence continues at coordinate 6,653,892 of NC_069010.1, forward strand.
CGTTTTTTGTTGAGGATCTCTGAAGAAGAGCTTGAAAACCAAGTAAGACCTCCACCAACACTCGATGGATTTTCTGTCAAACAGAATAGGAAACACGGATCTGTGGTGGAAGGTTATGGCTGTAACAGAACGAAAGAGAAAGGAAGGAAGGAAAGTTAGGTGAATGAAACTAGTGGTGGCGGCGAGGGAATAAACACAGTGAAGAAGAGTATAGAAAATAAGGCCTGGAATGAAATTCAGATGGAAAATACGTGTGTGCACATGCTTAAGAAGTCTGCCTTCCAACTACACAGTTCTAGGTTCAATCCCACAGCATGGCATCTGAGCAGGGCCATTTGCCCGAAGCAAGGTAGGATCCAGTTTGAATTCTTGCTAACTGGGACCTTCGTCTTAGCTAAGTATGATGATGATAACCAGGCCAAGAACCCGTACCAAATCAGTCATCGTCCAGTTTAACATCCAATAGTGGACAACAGGCCTCAATTTCGCCAACTCAAAGCGGGCAACAGAAGAAGACCAAGAGAAATGGCAAAACTTGGTTATCGACAAATACCCCAATGACCCTACAGTCAGGGGATAAGATGGATGTTTGTGTGTGTGTGTGTGTGTGTATGCATGCGCTTTAGAAGTTTGCTTGCAAACCACACAGTTCCAGGTTCAATCCCATAATGTGGTACCTTGGACAAGTGTCTTCTACTATAGCTCTTGAGGAGGGTCGTCAACGACTACCCCAATGACCACACAGTCAAGGGATAGGTGAGCAAGAAGGAAGAAAGGGTGTGTGTGTGTGATATAGAGAGGACTCACTGTTTTCTTCAATTTCCTTTGATGGTGCTCGGATGACCTCTGTTGCCATGGTATTGTCAGATTGTTTGTCCCTAGAGGCAGCCACCACTGGAAACTTGTACTCCACAAAGTAGGATCTGACAAATTAGAAGAGAGAAGCAAAAGCATGATAAATATAACACACACACACACACACACACATTAGTGCAATACTCTAATCGCTAAGCCATGCCCCTTCATATGAGGTGAGAGCTGGTAGAATTGTTAGTGCGCTGGGTGAAATGCTTTCAGGTATTTCGTCTGTCCTTACATTCTGTAGTTCTATATTTAAGAGATGAGGAATTATTTACATTATTTACATTATTTACATTTGACGGATATTTCTCCTCATCTTGTTTGTTGTTAACACAACGTTTCGGCTGATATACCCTCCAGCCTTCGTCAGGTGTCTTGGGGAAATTTCGAACCTGGGTTCTCATTCCTAACGATGTTGCTATTATTATTATTATATTATTATTATTACTATTATTAATCAGGTCGCTGCCGTGAATCGAACTCGGAACCTTGGGGTTAGTAGCCCGCGCTCTTAACCACTATGCCATATGCCCGTGGGCATCGTTAGGAATGAGAACCCAGGTTCGAAATTTCCCCAAGACACCTGACGAAGGCTGGAGGGTATATCAGCCGAAACGTTGTGTTAACAACAAACAAGATGAGGACAAATATCCGTCAAATGTAAATAATGTAAATAACTTACATTCTGTGTTCAAATTCCATCAAGGCTGACTTTGTCTTTCATTCTTTCAGGGTTGATAAAATAGGTACCAGCTGAACACTGGGGGTCGATGAAATTGTGCACCCCTATGCAAAGGTCGAGCCAATGTGGTAGAGTAGGCTCATCAAGCCAGTATGATGTCAAACCCCAAAATTCACAGCCTCAACATCAGACCATAGTTTGTGGAGAGAACAAATTGAGGCCTTCATCCTGCAGAGGACTGGACATAAGCAATCCAATCTGTGATGGCACCTGTGCCCAGTGTCGCCTTCCTGGCACTTGTGCCGGTGGCATGTGTAAAGGCTTTCGAGCAAGATCATTGCCAGTGCCCCTGGACTGGCTCCTGTGCAGGTGGCACGTAATATACACTATTTTGAGTGTGGCCGTTGCCAGTACCACCTGACTGGCCTTCATGCCGGTGGCACGTAAAAAGCACCCACTACACTCTCGGAGTGGTTGGCATTAGGAAGGGCATCCAGCTGCAGAAACTCTGCCTAATCAGATTGGAGCCTGGTGTAGCCATCTGGTTCGCCAGTCCTCAGTCAAATCGTCCTACCCATGCTAGCATGGAAAGCGGACATTAAACGATGATGATGATGATGATGATGATAATATATAGATAGTTAAGTAAGATCAGGTAAAAGCCTTGTAGAATGCTATGCAAAGCTCATCCACAGTTATTGGCTATCTGATGTCATCATACAGTGGAAATGCTCTTGCTACTGGACATACGTCAGAAATATCATGGTATCCTCAGTGTTTATACAAACAGACAAATGATAGAAAATGGGATCAACACCATGTAATGTATACCTGTACACATATGAATCTCTTTGTGTTTGTCCCCAGTCACCACTTGATGACTGGTGATGGTTTGTTTACATCCCTGTAACTTAGCAAATGAGACCAATAGAATAAGTACCAAACTTAGAAAATAAGTTCTGAGGTTAATTTTTTTTTTTCAATTAATCTCTTCAAGTCTGTGCCCCAGCATGGCCACAGTCCAGTGACTGAAACAAGTAAACGATAAAAGAGAGACCCTAGGTTGAAAGTCCTTCAGGACAAGCCATTAAGCTGACCTTCACTGACTCCTAACACCTGGAGAATTCCGTCTTTGAAGTTTACAAAATAAAAGACAGGTAAATGGCTGATGTAACTCACCCAGGTTTTATCCAAGTCACCTTCTTTTGGTGCAACTTCCTCGACGTGTTCTTCTCAGTTTGACCCTCATCGGCTAGCAGATACAGAGCATCCACCGACACTTTCCCAACGGTAGCTCGACCGAGCAATTTTAACCTTGCTATGCTGAGTGAGTCAGGGGATGGATGCACATCAGCTTCTGCAAAAAAGAAATAAAGGACTTACGATCATCCCTCTCATCATCATCATCATTGTATAATGTCCTTTTGCCCCGCCCGCCCTAAAGCGAGTGCCCTCGCCCTTGCTGCCGCAGTCGTTCTACGCCTCACGCCTCGGCAGTTTCGCTCGCTCGCCCGCCCGCCGGCAGCCGCGGCCGCTCTGTTCGTTCGTGCTCTCGCCATCGAACGTTCAGTTTCTTCCTCACTTGCGCCTACACGCCGTCGTCGCTGCCATGCGCCTGCACACCTTTGCTCACGCAGCCGGGACGACCTCGTCATACATGCCTTCTGTGCTCACTCACAGGTTTTTCGTTTTACTTTCGCTTTCAGCTGAATCCACTGAAGGCCTGTTCAGGCTCCTTGTCTAGTTTTGGCATGGTTTCTACAGCTGGATGTCATTCCTAACGCCAACCACTTCACAGGAGGCACTGGGTGCTTTTACACAGCACCACTACAGGCAACTTTTACAGGGCACAAACACTTACAAGTCTACAAGATTAGGGGTACTCAGCCTGTATGCAAGGGCAACCACACTTTTACTAAGCTTGATGTGTCATTTCAAGTACAGCAACACACCAGGAGTCTCGGTCCCAGTTAAACAAAACAAAACAAAACAAAACCAAACAACAACCAGGTTTACCTGTCTCGATGCTCTGTCCACTGGATGATACCATTTCAAAGGAAACTTTGGAAGAATCTGAATGGTTTGTGCCAACCGAATCGGTGTCACTAAGGTCACTTCCGTTTTTTCCACGAGTTGGCTCACGACCCTTGTTTCTGCTCCTACTCCTGCTTCTACTTCTACTCCCACTTTTACTCCTACTAGTTCCTGATTTTCTCCCACCCCCACTTGATTTCATGGGGCTCCTTGCTCTGGCCACTGACGAAGACTTTTTAGCCGTCGT
>NC_069010.1:6658826-6659981 GCF_001194135.2 Octopus bimaculoides
TGTCAAATGACTGAAACAAGTAACAGCTGGGGAGCAAGCTTCTAAACCACACAGCCATGCCCGCGCCTACAAAACTGCATATACAGTGCTGCGCATATGTATATACACTTTTATTGTAGGTGCGGGCATGGCTGTGTGGTTAGGTAGCTTGCTTCCCAGCTACATGGTTTCGGGTTCAGTCCCACTGCGTGGCACCTTGGGCAAGTGTCTTCTGCTATAGTCCCGGGCCGACCAAAGCTTTGTGATTGAATTTGGGAGGCGGAAGTTACTGCCGTGTGTGTATATGTCTGTGTATGTGCTTGTGCCTCTCTGAAAGAGAGAGAGGGGAGATAGAAGATAAAAGATAATAAAGTCCTTTGCTTTTTAAGAAAATAGGGTGTGATTTGAGGGAGATTTGGCTGGTATTTCCAGCAGGTCAAGCAACCACATAACAGTACCTTCTTTAGTTTGTCTACAGCAGGGTTTGCAACAGCAGATGAAAAAAAAAAGGGCAGTCTGAAGTGAAGATGGGTAATATAGTTCTACTTGCCTTATCCTGTCGTGGGTCAGTGTGTGGGTTAAGGTTTGGGGGATGCTGGTTCTCACATAGAAATTCTGGATCACACTGAAAGAAATGAGAAGTTAAGATATTGATTTTGTTGATGTTAGAAGTAACAGAACTGTGATCAAAAACATTGCAGACATGGCCACCACATTTATCGCCAGTCTTGAACCCCTGTCTTGCTCGGTGCATCAATCTGTAAACTGGTTGGAAATGTGAAACCAGAGGAATAGCTGCCATCTGGCATCTACCATACTCTAAAAGTCTTGCTCCCTTGGCCATGGACACATTAATCTCTGACGCCTGGAAACTGATATGGTTGCCACCCACAAGATTATCCACCCTCTTTCCAACAACAACCTTGGGCACTATTTTGAATTCCATACATTTAACACTGTTAAGACATGCTTACAAAATCAAAATACAATATACCACCCTTGACATTTGCAAACATTTTTACAAGCTCAGTATTGCTGAAACATTGAATAAATTACCTCTATTGGCTGTTAGCTGTCGGAACACTACATCCTTCAAAACTTCCGTGCTTCCTAAAATTCGCCAACAGTACAACTGATGCATATATATATATATATATATATATATATATATATATA
>NC_069010.1:6660500-6661395 GCF_001194135.2 Octopus bimaculoides
ATATATATATATATATAAATATATAATGTGTGTGTGGTGTGAATATCTTACTTGGAAACAGGTGAGGGTTGGCAACAGTAAGGGCTTCCTTCTAACCCCATGAATGCATAAATGTTAAAATAATGACGGTGATACTGTGACATATACGCAATGCAATGCAATGCACACGCAAATATATGATAAGAAATCTGGTGTTACTGACCGCATCAGTGTAAAGAAGTTCTTGGAGAATGTCCTCTTGGTGGACAGGATCTGATATGTCACTGTTGTGTATCTCCAAACTGGACTGGCTGGATAGGGACAAGTTGGACATTGCCTGCTAACAGAAAATAACAAAAAGTAGGAGGATGATGATGATGACACACACACATTCATATATTACATATCTCTTAGCTTTTCTTTTACTTGTTTCAGTCACTGAACTGTGGCCATGCTGGGGCTCTGCCTTGAGGTGTTTAGCTGAATAAATCAACCCCAGTACTTATTTTTAAGCTGGTACTTATGCTAACAGTCTCTTTTGCCAAACCGCTAAAACAGAAAATTTACATTGCGGAACAGTCATTTTAACAAGTTGTATTTATTTATCACCCAACAAGATACATCTGCACCACCGGATACTCCTGAACCAGCTGTTGAGTGTCTTATCCAAGAGGAATCGATGCTAGATGCGTCAAAACAATTGTCGTGATTAACAATAAATTCTCGTATATTCCATCTTCTGTCTTTCATTTACTATATACTCTTTTACTCTTTTACTTGTTTCAGTCATTTGACTGCGGCCATGCTGGAGCACCGCCTTTAGTCGAGGAAATCAACCCCAGGACTTATTCTTTGTAAGCCTAGTACTTATTCTATCGGTCTCTTTTTGCCGAACCGCTAAGTTACGGGGACGTAA
>NC_069010.1:6661486-6662027 GCF_001194135.2 Octopus bimaculoides
ACATATATATATATATATATATATATATATATACATATATACGATGGGCTTCTTTCAGTTTCCGTCTACCAAATCCACTGACAAGGCTTTGGTCGGCCCGAGGCTATAGTAGAAGACACTTGCCCAAAGTGCCACGCAGTGGGACTGAACCCGGAACCATGTGGTTGGTAAGCAAGCTACTTACCACACAGCCACTCCTGCGCCTATATGTATGTATGTACACACACACACACACACACACACACACAAGAGGGGGGAAGATAGTGATAATGATGAATTCCTTACAATGGCATCGTGGTCAGGTCCAAGCACCAGGTCCATAATCCTCTCTTCGGAGTTCTCTGGATCACTGTTGAAGTTCTGTTCTGCAAGGATCTCCTGGAACAGACTACCACAGGAACTGCTTCTGGAAAAGTGAAGGGAGAGTTAGGTGGACATGAAGAAGGGCCAAGAAATCAAGGTAACAGGGGCCACCAGAAATTTCAGTAGATATTGCAAGAGAGAACAAAGATTGGTTGCAATCTACCTCAAGAGAGTAAGA